>NW_011889341.1:390819-417357 GCF_000151845.1 Pteropus vampyrus
AAAAAAAAATTCCAGTTTAAAAACAGAACCCCAATCTTTAAGACAATTTGCTCTGCCCGATACCAAGGAAAGAGGTCACTAGTAATTCTAATTTCTTTCTGTCTGTAGTTCCTGAAGACAGCTGAATGAATTTCAGGGCAGAATTAAAATATCATTCATCACTTCATCATTCATTGATATTAGACTTAAGCAGAGCTCGTAGAGCACTACAGAGCCATTTAGATGCACTTTCCCTGAGAATAAACTGCATCACTAAGGAGTCCAGGCCAAGAACTGAGTAGGAAAGGAAATGCTGCTTCAGCTGGAGAATTTCAAAGGTAATTTAATCTCCAAGAGAAATCTCACAGTCTAAATTCACAGCATCACTTAGCATATGCAGTGTTGCTACTATATCAAGAAGATTGCTTGTACTAATTAAATAGTAGGAAAAATATAGCACTGAGTGAAAAGATGGAGTATCTCCCCTGTGTTTCCACCATTTACCTAAGTCACCTCTCTAATCACTAACGATGCCGATCGGAATCTAATTAATCTTACCCATGTCATGTTTTGAAGTCTGAGAAAATATAACAAAATTTTGTTTAACTTCAAACAAATTCCCTTGTCAAATGAGGAATTGTTTAGGACATACTGAAATAGGCTAACTGTATTTCACAGTAATTTGGTTTGGAAAAGAAATATTAAAGGAGACAAACAGTTAAAGGATATTCATAACTGTTATCTGACATATACTGTACTATAGAGCAGCAAAGTCTGGTAGAAATATAATGTGAGCCTCATGTAATCCTAAATTTTCTAGAAACTACATTTAAAAAGGTAACAGAAAATTAGTAAAATTATTTAATAATATGTTTTATCTAATCGAATATTTTTAAAATAGTATCTTTTAAAACATGTACTCAATATAAAAATATGAGATATTGTACATTCTTTTTCATGATTTCTCTTCAAAATATACTGTGTATTTTACATTTATGGCATACCTCAATATTGACTGGCCACATTTCGAGAGCTCAATAGCTATATATCACCACGGGTGGCTATTGTATTGCCAGCAAAGGGCTAGTTTTCCCCCAAGCTATGCAATAGAATGTCTTCCCATTTAACACTGATAATTCTTTGTGCTTCTTTGGTCAGCATTTGGCTATAGCACTGAATGGAGTACATCTAGAGAGTACATGGTTTCACATAGTATTTTTTGCAGTTGAACTACTGGATAGATGATTTGAACATAAAAGTAGTCATTTATTTGTGTCTCAACACTTTAAATATTTCCTGATGAAATGATAAAAGTCTGTTTTAAAGAGGTCATCTTCTTGCTTAGTTGAGCTGATAGTTGCAATGAGAAGGAACATAATTTACTGGGAAGTCTTATTATTATTATTTTTTAATTCGGTGATTATACAAAAAGCTGTTAGTCACAGCCTCATGAAGGTGTAGATCCTAAATATGTCCTCTTTTTCTCTTCACGTTTTCTGAGTAATTGAGTCCAAGGCAATATATGGTTGACCAGAGATATCTTGAGCAAGTTTTAAGTAAGGGACATCATCAGAAACAAAGGGTTAGAGATCAGGCAAAATTTTGTCAGTGTTGCATTTCTGAGCTTTCATATAGATAGGGGTACATTTTGTGATCAAGGATACTGAGACCTGAACTGCAGTGGGATTTTACTGGATTACATAGTTAACACAGACCTGAGGCTGCTGAAAATCAGACTTTGGGGCCTGGGAAGCATGCTGGCCATAATTGGGTTTAAGAATTGTTTGGGGACTGAGATATCACCATCCCCAGTGTACCTCATTACACAAGACAAATCTAAATATCACTTTTAATTTATCCTTCTCTTTCCCCTGTCACATGCAAATCACCCCCACTCCCAGGCCTGTCCACTTTTTCAGCAAAATAGCTTTCATCTACCTCCTTCTCTAATGTCTCATGGCTCCTACTTAATCTGGTCACTCATCACCTCTCTAGGATCACTTTGCCAGCGACCTGTGAATAAGAGTCTATGTCTTCCCTCAAAATTCTTTTTTTAATACACATGTGTGAGACTTGCAGGGTACCTCTTTTTTAAAAGTAATTTTTTTTTTTAATTTTGCAATTACAATTGACATACAATATATTAGTTTCGGGTGTACAACACAGTGGTTATATATATGTAATGCATATAACTTTTTAAAAATTTATTTTAATTAGTTTCAAGTATACAGTACATTGGTTAGACATCTATATAGTTTGTAAAATGATCCCCCAATTGCTCCCTCCCTCCTCCGACCCTCCACCTAGCCATCATATTAATGCTAACTGCATTCCCTATGCTGTGATCCCCATTCCTGTGACCATCCATCGGCTACTAATTTCTATTTCTTCAACCCTTCACCCCATTCTCCCAGCACCCCATCCTCCTCATCTCTGTCCATCACCAAATTGTCCACTATATTTATGAGTCTGTTTTTGATTAGTTTTTTTTTTTTATTCCTTAGATTCCTTATATAAGTAAAATCACATAGATGTACCTTCTAGGTCCATCAAAACAATATCTTTTCCATCTTTTTCCTTTTCATATGTAGGAGTTTTGTTTTCTTATTCTTTCAGCCACTGTTTCTTTTGGTTGGAGCACTTAATTATTTTCCATTTAGGGTACTTATTGATAAGAGCGTAGTTGTTACCATTCTTTATTCCTGTTTTTGATACGTCTTTTTTTCTTAAAGAAGTCCCTCCAGTATTTCCTGTAATACTGGCTTGATGGTGATGAATTCCTTTAGCTTATTTTTGTCTGGGAAGCTCTTTATCTGTCCTTCAACTCTAGATAATAGCTTTGATGGATAAATTATTCTTGGTTGTAGATCCTGGGTCTTCATCCTGTCGAATATTTTTTGCCAAGCCCTTCAGTCCTACATAGTTTTCACAGCCAGAAGTTGTGGGGCCTTCTCCTCCCGGCACTGGAATCCTGGGCTAGGGAGCCCGGTGCAGCTGATAGCCCTCCCGATTTTTAACTGCCATGTGTGGGTGTGGGACCAGCCCATTCCACATCCCTGCCCCTTCTATCGGTCTCCACATGGCATCTTTATGTCCCCAGTTGTAGGACTTCTGTTCAGCTAGACTTCAGGTAATTCTCCATGATGGTTGTTCTGTAGTATATTTGTAATTGTGATGTGGTCAAGAGAGGAGGCCAGAACAATATTTACCTACTCCTCCATCTTGACCAGAATTTCCTCTTCCATCATAACTCTTAATAGAAATAGACTGGATCTGAATTTTAGGGAAGAGTTTAATGAAGTTATTCATGTTGATATGAAAAGTATGGCTGTATTAAAATACAATTATGTGAATTGGTTACTGTTTAAATGAATATGCAGAATGACAAATGTTATTGATGTAAAATGTAGCATAGCCTATATTGCCTAACCTAGTCTCTGTCTATAGTATTGAACAGAAGGCAAAAATATTTCATTAGAAAAGGAAAATATATAGGTTCAGTAATTAGAAGATCTTATTGGTAGGAGAATGGTATAATCATATGGTGAAAATGCTTGAATATGTTTTGTGTGTTAGAAAAAAATACTACATCGGTAGAATTAAATAACTAGGTATTTATGAATTAAAAACATTGTATTCAGCAAGGTATGAAGAAGAAGGCAAGGCATAGAGAAAGAGACTTTATACTTCTATTTATGTGACCATAGAAGTCAAGTCAGAAAGAAACATGGTTAGAGACTAAATAGGAAAGGCCTTTTTATCAGGGATAAACTCTACAATAACTACATGTGCCACCACCTACCCCAGGTTGCCCCAGTTACCGCTTCCCTTTATGCTCATGACATGATAATGGACAGAGCTGTGTGCCAGTGATAAGTAGCAATGTGGTGTGAAGCCATACCTATTTCTTACAAGCTTTCACCAAGGGGAAGGACTAGGGCGAAGTTCAAGTGAAACACAGTTTTTTGTTTTTCTTCACACTAGAATCTGCATTGTGTAACTTCCAGTTACAACTGTATTCATGGCAGAGAATATAGATTATGATACAATAGAACTACTGCTTTTCATGATTATGATCAGTTGGATTACCTTGTTGCTGACTTTGTTAGTCTACTGCCTAAAGTTGTGTTATTCTCTCCTGTTTTCAAAGAAGACCAAACCCTCCCCGCTTTCACTAAGGAGAATGTGACTACACAGAAAGTGCTGAATTTAGACATGAGATGGAAGCTTCCCAAGGGGCAAAGCAAATAGGTCAGTATCTATTTGTGTGATTAATGAGCCAAGAAAGTATATTTCTCAGAGGTTACAGGGAGGCAGTGCCCAGATATATAAAAGTAGAATTATCTTTATGAAAGGAATAAGGAAGCAGATTTTAGTGCCTGGGTCTAGTTGAATTATGGGAGAAGGTCAGAATCTGAGGAAGAAATGTTACTGTGCACAGAGTTGGAGGAAGCTTCAGGTAATTCAAGACTCGCATTTAAAATCACATGGAAAATTTAGTATGTCTAGAAATACATCCTGACCCTTTTACAAGTAATTATATACCCTTAAGGGAATGTGGGGAAAGTTAGGCAGATTTTCAGTGCTCCAGGGACTAAGGCTAAAGGCAAATTCTGATAATATTTTGAAGTTTTACCATCAAGTACCCAAAGAGCAAAAATGTTGATGTCAGATCTCTTCAAGAAGGGAGGGGGTGATAATTGGCAAGGGAGTTTTTCATTGACTATCGCTAGTAAAGTGTTTAAAGAGAGGAAGAAGATTAAGAGTTAGTATTAGAAAACATTGAATAAAGTTAGGCCCTTTACTGATCACAGATTTTTTTTTAATTTAAATTATTTTAAAACGTGTATTTAATCTTCCCTTCCAGGAAGTCAACGATGGAATCTAAATAAAAAGATCTGACCATGAAACTCTAACTTGAACCAATTTATTTAGTGGTAATTGCTTTAAGTAATGTTTTTGGAGATCTCAGATTTTCAAAAACTAATTATCATCTTGGGAAGTGCCATTTCACCAAACAATTACAACTACTTAATTGGGAACATAATATTTCCATTGATAAAAATTTTAAAAACTTTCAGAACATATTTTTTTAAAAAACTTATTCGAAGTCTATGAACATGCTGCCCTGAACGAGCTCGATCCCATCTGGTCTCAGAAGCTAAGCAGAGTTGGGCCTGGTTAGTACTTGCATGGGAGACCACCTAGGAATACCAGGTGCTGTAGGCATAAAAAAATAAAAAAAAATAAGGGATTGTAAGCTGCAAAGATCCTTGCAAACTGTGAGGTCAACCAAGGGTTGCGTCGCCTAAAAAATAAAAAAAAAAATAATAATAATACTTATTAAAAAAATGTACTTAAATGTCCTGCCCAAGTTGAATGCTTAGATCTTGTGTCAGAAGAGTTAAAAGGTTGCATTCACGGTGATCCTGGAGTACATATACAAAACTAGAATAGGATCTGGATAATTAATTGCAGTATTATTATAAATTGCCATTTAAGTCACTAATCTTTGTAGTCAAGTTATATGTAAGGACTTGGCCATGTGAAAAAGAATATGATATTTCTGAATCTTGGCCTATCCCTAACTACCTGTTTGATATCTTCATTTGAATATCTGATAACCACTTGAACTTAATATGCACCAAAACAAGCTCTTCATATTAGACTCCATGTCAACTCCTCCTCTAGTCTTTCCCATCTTAATGAATGACAACTTTAGTCCTCAAGTCAAAATATCTTGCTGTCATTATGGACCTCTTTCTAACACCTCATATGCTGTTCATCAGTAACTCTCATCAGCTCTATCCCCAAAATATATTCCAGATTTGACTACTTCTAACTATTCTCACGGCCATTAGCTTGGTTCATACCACCACCATCCTGCGCCAGATTACTGTAGTAACCTCTTAACTGGTCTCCCTGACTATGTCCTTGATTAGCCTTAACATAAGATGTCAATTAGATCATGTCACTACTCTGTTTAAAACCTTTCTGTGACTTCCAAGATCATTCAGAGTAAAAGCCACAGTCTTCACTCTGACTTAAAAGGGTTTGAATCATCTGGTTCCCTTCCCTCCCTTACTTCTCTGACTTCATCTTCTGTGACACTCCCTGTCTTCTTCACTTCAGCCACACTGATCTCCTGGCTATATTCTATTTAAGATATTTGTTTTGGGATTTTATTATTTCCTTTATTCTGCTTTATTTAAATTATGTTTCTTTTTCTAACTTTTTAAACTTATTTATGCTAAATTTTTGTTTTCAATAAAAGAGCTACTTTAGCTGCATCTAACAGGTTTTATTTTTTTATATTTTGCCTTTTCAGTATTATCCACTTTTATATATTTTCTAATTTCCATCATAATTCGTTTTTGACATGAATGTGTTTTAAAATTTCCAAATGTATGTTTTTTAATGTCTTTTTTAAATAATATTTCTAATTGGAGTGCATCTTGGTTATAAAATACAGCCTAGATGACACTGAATACTTTGAAACTTGTTGATGGGGTCGATAGCCTAATATGAGGTTAACTTTTATAAATGTTTCACATATGCCTGAAAAGAATAAATTTTCTAATTTGGAAGTACAGGAGTAAGCTTGTAAATCGTGTTCCTCAAATCATTATCAGTCCATTTTTTACTTATTCTGATTACAAACATACTTAGATTTTCTATTTTATTTTCTATCTTCTTTTAATTTCTAGCTTAACATCTTAAAATTTTTTCTTGATTGTTTTTCTTCCTTTCTTGCCTTTATTTGAATTGGTGTTTTATTCTCTCATTTTACTTTTCTTCCCTGTCTGATTCAGAAAATATACAATATATTCTACAAATTTTTACACTTGTATTTTTTAGCATGCCCTACTTGAGTTCTAAAGTTAGTCATTATCTTTACCATCCTTCTTCAAAATATAATATAAGGACCTTAAATGCTTTATCTCTGTTCATTACCATCTTGGCCTGCTGTGATAAAAGAATAACAGACTAAAACAGTGAGTTTTAAGCTGAGTTGACCGCTGGGCAAGGCAAACCAATATGAAGGGGTCAGGCTATGGGATGAGGTCTTCAGATTAACTGTTGGAAGAGTATCTCCAAGACAGTTTAAGCATTGGAGATCTACATCTAGGCATGAAGGAGCAGGAACAGCCCATGTGAAGACCATATCCCAGAACAAAGGCAATGGTGAGGCTTAGAAAGATGAAGAAAGACAAATTCCAGTGGCGTGGAAGCTCAAGAGGAAATACACCAGCTGGATCTAGAATTTGATACTTGGTTGATGTCAGCCATCTTGGCTGGGAAATTGTTCCCAGAGCCCACAGTATGCAGACTTTGGCCTTTGATATTCATATTACCTTGCATATTATCAGTACTGCAGACTCCCTGATATATTTCTCGTTGCTTAGAGAAAATAGGTGTTCTCTAGCCTCTCTTTGGCCAACCTCCAAGTATGTAACACCATGGGGATGAGGCTCTCTCTTAGAGTATGCTTGGTTCCTTGTCCAGCCCGCTATCCAAAGTAGGCTCCTCTGTGGGAAATTTGGATCTGGTACAAACAGAACTATGAGCCATCTGGGTATGGAATAATGAGCGTTTGGCATACTACTTGCTGTCTTCTATTTATCTACTGACAAATTTTTTCCCCACAAGTTCTATGTTATTTCTGCACCAGTGGTGCTAGTGGTGTACATCCATGAACTCCTTGCATGACAAAAGACAAAACCATAGTTTTACAAGGCAAAGTGATTGTTTAGTTCAAACAAGTCTTTGTCTTGCCAGTTCGATATTCACTCTATTTAGTAGAGCTCAAGCCCAAGCCTATTGTTGAGTCCTGGATCTTTTTACTGAGTCTCCATAGTATAGTTATATACTCACTGTCTGGCTGTCTTTCTGCTGATTCTAAGTAGTTTTCCCAGAAGCACTTGCTTTGATTCTTTTTTTTTTTTTTGAGGCCCTAATCATTTGCCATCATACACACTCCAGGCTCAGAGAAACCAAGTCCATATGTACATGATCAGTGTTCAGTGAAAATTTCCTCTTTTACAACTAAAAGCTGCTTAGTAACAAGATATTTTAGTTCTACCATTTTCACATCTCCCCCAAATAGAACATTTTTTTTTAATTTGACAATTTCCATTTAGATTAATCCACATGGTTAACATTTTTTTGATCACCATTCCTCTTGTATCTTAGACTTAATTTTTGAGATTATATTTTTGCTTTCATGAAATACATCTTTAAGATGTTTTTTAAATGAGACTTTTGATGATAAACTCATTCAAAAATTTTTCTGGGATTTTAATTAGGATAGTGTTGTATCCATTGATGAAGTGGGTCTGAATCTGTAGCTTTCCAATACTGCCTTCCACACCAGGACACCCTATCTTCTTCATTCCTGATATTTAGTTGTATCTTTTTTTTCTCAACAGGTCTTTCCAGAGGTTGGTAATTTTAGTAATTTCAAAATATCTTTTGGTTAGATCCTCTCTATTTTAATTTTCTCTCTCTATTTTTAATATTTCTTCATTTAGTATTTCTCTAATATCCTCACGGGATTTGTTTTGCTGTTTTCCTAATTTTTTTAAAGATGAACACTTAGATGATACTGACTTTCAGCCTTTTAATTCTAATATAAGCATTTCAAGCTCAAGTTTTCCTACGATTACTACTTTAGCTGCATGCCACATATTTTGATGTGTCAGATTATCATTTATAGTAAAATATTATCTAAATGCAATTATTCCTTTTTGCTAATGAGTTATTTTTATGTTCACTACTTAAATTTTTAAAAATATAGAAATTTTATAGTTACCTTCTTGTTTTTCATTTCTAGCCTAATTGTATTTTGGTCAGACAATATTATCTGTATTCATTCTCTATACATTTGTTGAGATTTGCTTTAAGGTCCTAAATGTATTTAATTTATATTGTAATTTCTCTTTTGGCCTTAGTCTCTTTTATCTAATATCACTATTATCAGGTTTCTTTTTGTTAGAATTTACTGTATATTGTATCCCAATATCATATTCTATCCATTTTCTTTCAACACTTATTTTTGTCATCTACATAATTTTAAAAATTACGGCAATCCTTTTTTTGGTATACAAGTCTATGAATTTTGACAAATGTATACACTCATGTAACATCTACCACACTCAGTACCAAACAATCCCATCATGCCCTAAAATTTCCCCATGCCACTCTTTCGTAGGTAATCCATCTCTACAATTCAAATCCAGGGAGACTACTAGTCTGTTATCCATGTCCATAATTTTACCTTTTCTGGAAAATTATATAAATGAAATCATATAGCATATATCATTTTAAGTTTGGTTAGTTATCCAGCATCTTTTACTTATAATAATGCATTTGAGGTTTATTTATATTATTGTACATATTAATAGTTTATTCCTGTTTATTGCTGAGTAATATTCCATTGTAAGGATGTACTATAGTTCATTTGTCCATTAACCTACTGTAGAACATTTGAGTTGTTTTCAGTTTTTTTATGATGATGTATAAAGCAGCCTTAAATTTTTACTTAGAGGTCTTTGAGTGAACATAAATGATCATTTGTCTTACATAATATCTAAGAGTAGGAATGCTGTACCATAGTGTAAGTACATGTTTAATTTTATTAGAAACTGACAAATTGTTTTACAAGTGGTTGTACAATTTCTCATTCCCCCCAGCAATATAGGAGTGTTCTAGATTCTTTGAATACTTTGTATCACTTGAGATTTTCAATATTTGTCAGAAACATGAAATTTTTAAATTTTAGAATTTTTTATATTTACAGAAAAGTCACATAGTATGGAGAACTCCTGTATGCCTCCCACCCAGTTTTTCCTTTTGTTAACATCTCATATTATCACAATACTTTTCTTCAAAACTAAGAAACTAACATTGGCATTTTATATTAACTCTAGAATTTATTTGGATTTCAACAGGTTTTCTATTTATGTCATCTTTCTGTTCCAGGATCCAATCTAGGCTACCACATGGTATTTAGTTGTCATTTCTCCCTCTGGTCTGTGACAATTTCTTTTTGTTTTGTTTTGTTTTTTTAGGACCTTGGCAGTCTTGAATATTGGTTAGTTATCCAGTAAAAATGTCCTATTTAGGTGCGTCCAATATTTTCCTCATGATTATACTGGAGTTATGCATTTGCGAAAAGAATAGTATAGAGGCGAAGTGCCCTTCTTGTCCATCATATCAAGGAATACCATGACATTCATATGACATAAGTGGTGATGTTAATTTTTATCATTTGGTTAAAGTAGTTTTTGCTAGCTTTCTCCACTATAATTACTATTTTTCCCTTTCCATACTATACTTTTGAGAATGAGTCACTAAGCCCAGCCCATTTTCAGGGGGCGGGGAGACTTTTGCTCCATCTTCTGAAAGGAGGATATCTACATATTTTATTTATAACCGTCCGATGAGGAAGATTTGTATCCTTGCCCCAGTTTATGTATTTGTGCAATAATTTGTATATGTCAGCATAGACTAAGATATAGGAGTACAATCTCAAAATGAAATTTTGATTTCATTCCTCAAATTGTTCCATCGTTAGCCATTGGGAGCCCTTTCAGTTGGCTCCTGTAGTCTTTTGACATACCTTTATCTATTTTTCGAGGGCTTTCTGTCTTTATGAAGCTAAAAAGAGGATCTAGAATCACCTAGTATATCCTCTGCCTCAGTCTTAAAATCAGTCATTTTTTTTTTTAGGAATCCTTATTTGGGCTGATTGGTTGTGATGACTGGCTGTGACCAATAGAGGGGCTGTTGTGCAGAAGGTGACCTTACAGAGCAGGATTTGATTTAGTAGGGTTCTGGTGCCTGCCCCAGAATGCCCTCTGGGTGTGTTGTCCTCAGATGTGACCCTGGGTAGTGTTCTAGCTCAGACTAAAGCCGTCTGGCATGCTGGCTGGCATCCCTTGGGAGGGCCTTGCTGCAGGCCAAGTTCAACTGTAGCCTGTGCCCTGCCCAGCGCCACCTGGCATGAGCCACCAAGTAATCTGCAGATGACCGCCACTCATGCTGGGCTTGGATGTGCCTCGAGAGGCCAAGTTGCAATCCAAGGCCAGCTGCTGCTAGTGCCAGGCTTGGGGCTGCTCAGCAAGAAGTACGGGGCATGCTGAGGCCAGATGCTGCTTGTTTAGGTTTTGTGAATCTTTCAGAGATTTTAGGAAAGTCCTCAGCATGAGCAAAGACAAACCGTTTGTATGGAAAAGCCACTGAAAGCAGCTTGGGTGGGCCTGCAGGTTGGGAGGGGCGAGGTCTCAGGGAATTACCAGAACAGGGCGACTAGTGTTAGCTACGTTGATGGAGACTCAGATATGGTGCCAGCCAAAACAGGCAGGGGAGGGCCCAACAAAGGAACAATGCCCTCTGCCACCACTTCTGTCTAGGAGAAAGCTGCCTCTCCAGCCCTTGCCCTGAAGCTGGACAAGTCAATACCTCCCCCTGTAGGTCCCTTGTACCTCCCAAGCAGCTGCCTCAGTGCTGGAGGTCAAAGCAAGTGTGTCTATCACTGTGTAAGTTTGTGCACGGGCCCCTTAAAAGAAATGTCTGTGATTCCAGAGGCCCTTTGTCTCAATCAGCCACAACTTCCACTAGTTTACCCAGCCAAAAGTTGTGGGGACTTCTCTTCCTGGTACTGGAACCTAGGGCTGGGGAGCCTGGTGTGGGGCTGGGACTCTTCACTCTTCTGTGGGGACTATGCAGTTGAGATATCCTTCGCAATTCTCAACCGCCACAGACGGGTGTGGGACCAGCATGTTTTGCATCTCTGCCCCTTCTCCCATTCTCGAGGTGGCTTCTTCTGTGTATCCCTAGTTGTAGGACTTCTGCTCAGCTGGAGTTCAGGTGACTCTCAATGATGGCTATTCTGTAGAGGAGGCAAGCACAGTATTTACCTACTCTGCCATCTTGACTGGAACTCCTGAAACCTATTTTTTCTGATAGCAATATAGTAATCCCTTTCTTTTATCATTTGCATGATATGTATTTCCTTCCTTTTACTTTGAAGCTGAAGTATTTATATTTAAAATTGGTTTTAATAGATAGCATAGTCTAATTTTTAATCTTAAATAATCTTGATTATATTTAATATGCATTAACTTTTATTATAGTTTATATATATTGTTGGATTTATATCCTTTTATTTTTTGTTTGCTTTGTTTTCTGTTCCTTTGTTTCTCCTTATCCATTTTTAATGTACTTTTTAAGGATTATTTTACAGAAAAGCTAGGAAGAGAGTACAGAGAGTTCCCATACACCTCACACCCGTTTTCCTCTATATTAACATCCTACATTAATGTGGTACATTTGTTACAATTAATGAATCAATATTGATACAGTATCATTAATTAAATCCACACTTGAAACAGATTTCCTTAGTTTTTGTCTAATGTCATTTTACTACTACAGAATTTCATTTAGGATACCATATTACATTTATATTCAAGTCATTACATTTTCTTATCCTCCCCTCTAAGTTCATTGAGCATTCTTATAACCAGTGTTTTGAACTCTGTCTCTGGTAGTTTGCTTGCCTCTATTTCATTTAGGTTTTTTTCCTCAAGTTTTCTCCTGTTTCATTTCAGCATGTTTCTTTGTTTTCTTATTTTAGCTGCCTCTCTGTGTCCATTTCTAAGTATTAGGAAGATTTGTTACATACCCCAGCCTTATGTAGTAGGTGTGGCCCACTGTCACAGTCTCCCTGATCACCTGCACCTGGGGCTCTGGGCTTGTGCCTTGTGTGTTGTGTGTGTTCTCCTGTCATACCTAAGCCTTGATTACTGTTAGCCAGTTGGTGGGTGGGATTGACACTGGGGCTGACTGGCTGTAGGGATTGGCCACGCCCACAGGGTATGAGCTGCTGTGTAGGGGCTGACCCATCGAAGTGGGATTTGCCCCAGCAGGCTCATGTACCTGTTGAGACCACTTTTTGGGTGTGCCGCTTATGGAGCTAGTCATGTGGTGCTTGCTTGTGGTCTGATGCCAGCTTCTCGGTATGTTTGTTCTGTGGCCCCTTGGGAGGGGCTCCCATGTAAACCAAGGTTAGCCAGTGCCTTTGATTGTTCAGGGTTACCTGGTAGGAGCTACAAAGCCATCTGCAGATGGTTGCTGCCTGTGCTGGATCTGGAAGCAAACTGATGTCGGTTACCCCAGTACTGAATTTGGGGCAGCTCAGCAAAAGGACCAGTGCACCTCAAGGCCTAGCTCTGCCTACCAGCTGCCTGTTAGACTCCACAGCTGGAAGAGCCTTTGAGTGGTACACAAGTTGGGTGGGGCAGGACCCAGGGAGTCACTGAGGTGAAGCAAGCGGATTTCCCCAGCAAATGCAGAGTCAGTTTTTGTGCCATTGCTGAATCTGTGACTTCCTATAAAAGGCTCAGATCGCAGCAAGTGCAGCTGCCATCCGTCTCCGTCCCGCAGACCCACACGATCTGCCCAAGAGACACTGAAGTTTGGGCTTGCACCAGTGGCCCACCACCAAAAGTCTCCCCTGAAATGTGCAGGCTGCATGCGGGCTGCATGAGCTGAGGGCTGCTACCTGCCAAGGAATGAGGGTCCCAGAAAAGATACCCTCTGGGTACCCCAAGTCCCAGGGTGGGGCTGGCTGCCTAGCAATTGCCGCTGTAGGTAATGTGTAAGCGGGATGTGGCGGGATCCCATGGAAACACAGGGTGGGTGGGCCCATCTCACCGGCCAGTGAAGATTTAGAATCAGCCTTGCCCAGATTGGGGACGGTCTCAACACCAGCAAGATGGTGCCCGTCTGTAATCTGCCCTGGAAGGTTCTGACAAAGGAACAACGGCAGCTGTCTCTCCAGTCCTCTCCCCAGCATCACACAACTCAGCCTTTCCCTGTATGCCCAGGTACCTCTTGAGCTGTTATAACCCTCTGCCAGAGCCCAGGGTGAGTGTCTGCGAGTGAGTGAGTATATGTGCGGGCCCTTTAAGGAGACATCTGGGTTTTCAGATTCCTTTCATCTTACCCTGATGGCCAGAATCCCCACTGGTGTATGCAGTCAGATTTTGTGGAGATTCCTCTTCACAGGACTGGAGCCCTTGGCTGGAGAGCCCCTGTGTGGGTCTAGGGTCCCTCATTCCTTCAGGGGAGCCTCTGCAGCCACACTCTCCTTCTTGGTGCTCCACTGCCACTTACAGGTGCAGGACCAGCCCACATAGTATCACTGTCCCACCTGCTGGTCTCAATGTGGCTTTTTCTTTATATCTTTAGATGTATGTGTTATGATCATCTAGAGTTCAGGTGGCTCTCCATGTTGTTGTTGTTTTTTTTAATATAATGTGGTTGAAATTTTAATGTGGTCATGCAAGGAGGCAAACCCTACTTTTACCTAGCCTGTCATCTCTAACCACTTTCTATATATTTTGATATAAAAATCTATGGCAAATCAATTTATTAGTCCAATTTGGAAAGCAAAGAGAAAGAACAATTGAAAATAAAATGAAGTCTTAAAGACATTTGGGAAAATAAAAATTGATGGCCTTAGAATTCCATAAGGAGGGGAAGAAGATATTGAGGTAGAAAAGAAATAATAATGAAGAAACCACGGTCCCATATTTGTAAAAAATACATAAATTTACAGATTCAGGAATCTCATCAAACCTCAAACAGGATAATGTTAAAACCATGCTTTGACACATTATAACCACATTCTTGAAAACTGAATGACAAGAAAAAATATGCAAGCAACTTAAAAATGACACATTTATATAATTTCAGTTATATATGTATATCATTGTCATGCATTTTTTCCATTAGCACAAAATATGTTACTATTCTTCACATTCAATATTTGTGTATATTTACCCATATATTTACTATTTTATACATTTTTCACTTCTTCTTATATTTTAGACCTTCTGTATGTGATCCTTTTTTATAAAAATTAATATTCAGGTTCTTTGAAACCCCAGGGTAAAGCAATTTCAGTGGTTAGTTTATCTTTCTAGTAAGATTTTATCCTGATAATTCCTTACTATCTTTTCAGATCCTCAGTTCCTTGAGAAGATATTCTTGACTGGTGTTTTTAATAGTTTTCACTAGGACAAGTGAATAAGTAGTTCTGAATAAGTAGCCTGAATATTTCTCTTGCATTAGGACAAGAATCAGAAGTCTAATTTTCTTATTATTAGCTCATTATGTAATTTATTTTTTTAAATCCACCATTTCTATGTGTTCATTTTGGGAATGGGAATGGGGCTTTTTACATAAGCTCTTTCTGCCATGTTATTGAAACTTTTGAAAAGTTTAAAGGCTTTAGAATAAACTAGATGGGAAAACATAATGATATATGTTTTATAATAAAGCTGGAGAATCTAATAGTCCATAATCTTTTTATATATTTATCTAATGCTTATAATTTGAAGTTAGAAATTTTTCTCCTGTTTAGATATTTTGCACATTTTTATTCTTCAAAGGTGCTTGTGTTTTATCACTGTGGTGACTGTGCAATAGTATATGGTACATGTGTGACACATTTTAATCTGTGTAAAATTTGGTTATAAGCACTAAAACTAAATGGCCATAAATTTCTCTGGTTGTAACTTCCTGAAATATTTTGTCTTATTTGAAAAAATCTTGGATTGCTCTGAAAATATCTGAGAATTATGATGATATTTGGGGAATTGTTTCTAAATATAATGTGAATTTGAGACTAAGTAGAATACACTGAATTCCACCTGAGTGTGTGCCTTTTTTGAATTGGGTCTTAGTAGCCAGGACTGGATTTTAGAAATGATTTTAGTTGTGGTTTCTGGTCTTGAGTTATAAAATGGAACTATTTCTCTAGTGATTCTTGTTATTAATTCTATTGAATTTTTGATATTCTAAACTAGTTTTGTGGAGTTAGAGTGGTTAAAAATTTAGATAATGGATATGTGCATGCATTAAATAACCTCTAAAATTTTCTTGTTCAGGTATCATTTTGACTGAGACAAAGGAATTACTTAGCGGCACCAGTAAAAACAATATTTCAATTAAAAACTCCAATAAAACAGTACAGACTCTCTTTTGAATACTAAGTACCTTTAATCTTTTGATTTGCTGGAATTCTCTGGCTTTAAATGGAAGAAGTCCGCGATGGTTGGAATAGCTTTATTTTTTTAGACACTTGATGCTGTATTGAGATGATGTTGACAGGGAGGATTACCTGGACTAGTAACTTTTAAGGCAATTCCAATTTCAAAATGTTAAATGACAATTCTGAATATAGCACATTTGAGTCAGTGAAATAATGTGGTTTAGTTGAAAAGGGGGAAAGGAGATATATGCATATCTTAAAAAGAGATGTTAAAATTGATTGAAAGTGCTGATGTTAGGATAATAAAGAACTTAGTAAAGTTAAGTTAGAATTCAATATATGAGCATGTAGCTTTGTTATCATTAAAACAATCTAAGCTATCTCTACTGTCTTTTTTGTACTCTCCAATGAAAACATAACTAATATACACTTTAGCCTGATAATATCATTTAAAAGTAAGAATGAGAGTGTCCAAGAATTGAAAGATGTGAAGAAATATAGAAAGTCTTCTGTTTATAGGAAAATAAATTTTGAAAGACACATGCAATAGGAAAATGGTTGGTCATATTTACCTGAAGAGAAACATTGTGCTGAAATAGTAATTCATATTAAGTAAAAGTTTATGAATTATGTTTGCTTACATGTTACATAAAATAAACAAGAAGGTATCCTCATATGTTTATGTATTTTGAAATCCTTTGTGAATTAACATACAGGAAATAAATGTACTAAGTTAGGATCAGATGAACATGACTTGGTAATAAAGACTCAATCTCGATCAGCAAGATTCATGAAAATATAGGCACAATAAGCTGGAAGAGATTGTATCGTTTTTACATTTTAGGGGCCCCAAAAGTGGGCTAATAAGCCCTGCTAACAAATCAGTTGGAATCTGATTAAGTGGAGCAAAAGTCTTAGTTAAAAAGAAACTCCAAGTACTACTGTTGATTGTCCTGGTTCCTGGGATTCTTCCTCATGCTTATGACAGTATAATGGCCCAAATCACATGTTCACAAAGTAAATAACATGTAGGAGTAGAGCAATAAATGCTGTAGCATGGTCTGCCCAAGTGGAATAAGCATGGTAGAGTTTGGGAGGACTTTAAATAACACGAGAAGCAAGTACATTCAGTTGTAAACTCAATATTTTGCCCCACCTCCTGTTTGTCTCTTCTCTCTAGGGTGTGAATGTGAGCTCTGTTACCCTATTTCTTTAACTCTTGGCATCATCATGAGAAGGCAACCTTAAATGAGATGGAAGAATTCATTCTCTAGAGAGGCTTTCCCAAAAGGGCTTGAGTTTCTAAGCCTGCTGTCAAAGTGACTCTCTTTAACCTCTTGCTGTGCTTAAAGGGGCCTAAGCTGCCCAGAGTAGGTCCAGTGTGGAATTTAACATGTTCCCTAATGTCACATTGACTGATTTGATAGGATAGATGAAACTGAGGAGATGGATTATATTAGTCAGGATAGACTGACCAAGTGCTAAAAGTTTCCCATTATCTAACCACCGACTTGAACAAACTTTATTTACGTTTCCGTCCTCCACATAGGTCTCTGAACTTTGGTTCGCCTCTGCTTAAGCAAGCACCAAGAGGCAGACATCTTTCCTTATGGCTCATTCCATGAATTGGCTGACTGCACAAAAATTTTGTGATATTTTTAAGTGCCTGGATTTTTCACCTTCTCATTCCCACCACCTTCCTCCCCCCACTTAAAGTTTCTGTTAGCCCTCTTACCTTTTCCTATTTTTTTTTTTTAAAAAAACCTTTACTGCTGATTTTGAGACACTTGTAGATCCCAAGATCAGCATGTTCTCCCTATTGCAATAGTTTTATAAAATAGTCTTTCGTTACTTAATTCTGATTTGTTATTATTTGATAACTGTTACAAACAATCTCTAAATTTCAATGGCTTAATACAGAAACATTTACTTTTTTCTCACACATCACAGACCAAAGGTATGTTTATACAGAGATAATATTCTTTCAGGAACCTAGATTCTTTCTATCTCTTTGTTCCATTGTTTTAGGGCTTTAGAGTCTTTCAACAGATAATTTGTATTTGGCCAGGAGACAATGGAAGAGAGTGTGAAGGATTACAAAAGAGGTTTTATAGTTCAGGCCTACAAGAGGCATACTTCATGTTCCCCCACATTCCATTGGCCAAAACTTAACCACCTAACCACAAGAGCCCTAATAAATGTACTATAGAAGCAGTTTTAAGTAGGAGAGATTACAGTTATTGCTCAGGACTAGCATTCTTTGCCACACTGTATGTCTCCATCAGGACTAAAAATAACTTTAATAGCCTAGACTGATGAATGAACTCCAAAAATAAATAATAAAAATTTCAATAAAATATTAGAGTTCTAAAATCCAGCTACACAACTATCAGATTCAAAGAAAGTTAGAGTAAAGGGGGCTTTATTTAGTACAAGAACAAGATAAAATGACTAGGCCGATACCTTTTAACATGGATATGATGTCAACATGTGTTTAAAATAAAGAATAATGACTCAAATACTATTGTATTTCCCTCTACCCCAGCAAAATCAAAACCTGCTAACAATGACAGGGGAATAACAAGTTTCTTTTGCTAACAATCAGAGGAAACTAATTTTAGTATTTTAGCAAAATGTCAAGTACATTGTGTCTCACAGTTTAGAAGAAAGATTTTAATACCCGAGACACAGGAAGGGCTGGAATCATGGTGGATCTGGAACTTCAGCAGTAGAAAAGTGTGAATCTTCCTAACATTCTAACACTGACATGATTTGGCTCTGAAGACTCCCTGTCTCTGTTTTGATGTTTTTAAATGCCCCATAGATATAATTTTATTTGGTCTATGGATCAGTCAGCTATAGTTACAGATTCAAAGTTCATTTAACGATTAGTACTGGTTTCCTCTCTCTATTTAGTTTTTTTTTCTTAGAAAAGGGAGGAGTACTGTGAATCAGATGGTTACACAAAGAAGAGTGTACTGCAGGTTGGAAGTAAAATAATAAGATTTAAGTAAAGCCCAAGAAAAATGGGAGCTGAGAAAGTGTGATTTCAATCACACTCATTGGGTCTCCATTTATTACAATGTCCTATGCTGGGAGTAAGTGATACAAAGATGATTTAGGCACACAAAGCCTAATCTGCCCTTTGATATGCCTTGCCACCAGGCCACAGGCCACATTTCCATATTCCTGTGCTACAGCCAGAATGCAAAGTTCCAGAGTTCTTGCCTTCAATAATCATGAAATCTATGCCCACTAGCATCCACAGTTCAAATAGAGAAAGTCGTGTGCCATGAAAAGTGTACAAATAAAACTGTGGAGATTTATACAGAAGAGAAAGGGGACAAAGAAGAAATCATGATGAAGCAAAACTGCAGAATCTTGACAGATGATATATAGAAACTAATGCCTGGTTACCATAATTCATTTTTGTTTTCCTTTTAGATACATAGCTGAACTACATTTCTCAGCCTCTCTTGCAGTTAGGTATAACCATATGACAGAATTATAGCCAATGTAGCATTAAAAAAAATGATGTCCTGGACCATGAAGATTTTTCATGAGTTCTTCCTTGTTCTTTTCCTCTTCCAACACTCTTATGACAACTACCCAGATATACTTTGAAACCACATGTTGAATATGGCAGAGTGGCCATCAGCCTGGGTCCACTGACTGTGGATCAGAGTCTCTCCCAACAACCCAGAACCACCCTGGACAGTTAAATGAATGAAAAATTCACCTTTTATATGTTAGGTTATTTAAAAAAAATGTTTTGGTATATTTAGCACACAATATCCCACTCTAATGTGGAAATTGGTATCAGGAGAGAGAAACTACTGTGACAAAAAATCTAAAGTATGAGTCATTAACTTCATGGACAGGAAAAGATGTAGCAGGCTGGGAAAGTAGATATCCTATGTTACGTAAGGTCGAAACACTTGTCAAAACTGTCTTTTTAAATATTTTTAAAGCTAGAACAGATACATAGATATATAGGCCTATGTAGTTCTAGGGGAAGTGATCATCAAGAGACAGTGCTAGTGCCAGTGTATTACTGAGTTGACAATTTCTTGCTACCTTTAGCAGGAATGAGCACAGGTACTAAATGATCTTGCAGAACAGAGCTGTGAACCAATGCAATCCACTCATGCCAGACCAATAAATAAGAAGGAAAACCTTTTCTCTCGTGTAAACTGCTGTATTTGAGTCCGTTGGTTACATCAGCATAGCCTTTAACTAATTGTGTGTGTGTGTGTGTGTGTGTGTGTGTGTGTGTGTGTGTGTGTGTGTGTGTAGATCATGAACAAAGCTACAGAGATAACTGGGGATGGGGATGGGGAGTGGAGAGCATGAATAAAGCCACAGAGGTAACTTAGGCATACCAAGGAAATGTCAGGGTGTTTTGTTTGTCTAGGCCATAGATTGGCAAGCTATGACTCATGGGCCATATTTAGCCTGCCTACTGTTTGTCAAAGTGTTATTGGAACACAATCATAGCCAATTAATGTATTGTCTACTGTGTAGATATTATCTATTTTATTGTTTATAATATATTGAGTAGTTGCAAAAGAGACCATATGGCCTGCAAGGCTGAACATATTTATTATCTGGCCCTTTACAGAAAAAGTTTGCCGACCCTTGGTCTAGACTGTGTATTTTAAATAATGGAGGGCAAGAGAAATGGTGCTGCAGAATATTTGCTAAAGTCAATGTTGAAAGTCTTAAAAATCAGAATGAAAGGGGCAATGATGAACTATTACAAGTGTTTGGAAAGGTAGAATGATGTCCTTAAATATTTGTCGAAATCACATTGTAAGATGATATTGACAAACTGGAGTGTTCAAAGGGCAATAATGATCCAAATAAAGGGTCTGAAGTAGGAATGGTTGGAGAATCTATAAATATTTAGCCTAAAGAAGAGAAGATTTAATGTGTACAATATGTAGGTATTTAAATATTTAAAAGCCTGACTGGTGGGGGAAAATCCAATTTATTTGCAAATATCCAATTCAGTGTCTCATTACAAGGCAGTGCTCCTCTAAGACAGACACTTAAGTAGAGCTAAATTGAGATTCTTTGAGAGGTCAAATCAGATAAGTACGAATATATTCTAAAAACGTCTAACACAAAACCATGCCATCTATTTTTTATGTTGAAATTCCATGTTACATTTTCTCATTAATTAACTGCACTCCGACTTTCATCATTACCACTGCCACTCCCTTGAATTTGCTTTTGCCAAGATTTCCACTAGGATCTTTGTTGAAAAATTCAATGACTAGTTTTCAGGCATTTACACTATTCATTAAATTTGTAACACTAACTTTGCTATTTTTTTTCTCTCTCTCTGGACATTTCATGTCAATCTTCTTCAAAGGCTCTTATTTTGTAGGCCTTCCATTACATATTTGTTTTACTCAAAGTTCTGCCGTGGACTCTTAATACATTCTACCCCCATCTCACTGGTGATTGCAGCATATTCTAAAAGTAGATGCTAAAGCCATAATTGCATCATGCTTTCAAAGTCTTTTAAGAATTCATGAGGTTTTAGGATAAAATTTTAAGTGAAATTCATCTCTCTCAATGACTTTAATTTATTCATTTATAGTTGAGTGCCTAATTGGCTCTTCCCTTGGTGGTGGAGATCCAACAGTTGGGAAAAAAAAGATGCATGAGTTTCTGGCTCTCGTGGAATTTTCATTCCTGTTGGAGGGGAAGAGCAGAAGTAAACAGAAATTAGGTTAAACATGAAAATTTAAGAATGCCAAGCGCTATGAAGAATATAGATCATGATAATTAACATCAGGGAGTAGCAAGGAAAGAGACTAATTTAGATAGGGTGGTCTGATACAATTTCTTTGGTACTTGAATAATGAGAAGCTAAGAAATTTGACTTAGTACCTGGATAATAAGAAGCAGTTAGTCATGTGAAGATCTGGGTGAATTGTATTGCTAGTGGATTGAATAGTGAGGTCAAAGACCTGAAGGTGGGAATAAGTGTGGCATGTTGAAGGAACAGAAATTAGAATGTATTTAACAGTGGGGAAAGTGATAGTTGATGAGAACAGAAAAATAATGGGAGCCAGAATATGTTGCACCTTGTAGGCTACAATTGGGAAGTTTGAATTATCTGTTAAGTGCTATGGAAAGCCATTGGGAGAGTTTTTAGCATGGTGGACATGATATCACATTACCTGTATTTTTCTATTTGTCAGATGATACAAATTATATATGTTTGACTTTGCTGTAAGGAAATTTCAATCCACGGTAAATCTTGACCACAGGATAGTGATTAGTTTATAACTTCATGTTTATTTATTATCTTATTCTTTTTATTTGTTATGATTTTTGTTTAAATGTAGCTTCTATTGTAAAATGCCTCAAAGAATTTTGGAGAACTGATAATCGTATAATAGATTCTAATTTGACATAAGAACATTGGACTTAGATTTGGTAACCTGAACGCTATACTGGTTCTAATACAATTATTCATGTGAGTTTAGGATAATCATTCAAACTCTTTGGGCCTTGATAAACTCATCCAAAAATGAGAAATTAACACTTCTTATTTCTGTGCTTCTCGAGAATATGGTATGGAGAATTTTGAGACTGTATATAGGCAGATTGTTATAAAACTATAAATATTCAGTATATATTTCTTAAGCTTCTCCTATGAGCCAAAAATTAGATATTAAAATTTTAGGATTCAAGATGTACTTTTATAAAAAGCATCTAGATAAAGCTATGTTAAATGTATGGCACAAAACATTTTTAATCCATGTATATTTCATATGGAAAAGGAAATATTGGATGTCTTCTCAAGTATATGAATCCTCTCTCTCTCTCCACACACACACACACACACACACACACACACACACACACACACACACGTATGTATGTATTTTTTAAAAATCTATATATATATTTTTTAATAAGGTTGAAACACCTGACAAACATGAAATTTGAATCAGGAAAGGTTCAAGTTCAATGCTAAAATTAGGAGAAAAGTTTGAACTAATTCTCTGTATGTGTCCTCATCAGAATTACTGCTGATGGCTATGTGCAAAGTTTAGCCTGATGAATTATTCAGTTTGATATCAATTGTGTCTGTTGCCACAGACTTTTGAAACAAAAAAAATGCTTTGCAGCTCTTAAGAATATACCTTTAGGCAACAATGGAAATATTATTCAATATCCACAGTTCACACTTTTAAAAATTATTTAAAGTTTAAGTAAATTGCATAAGAAGCTTTTAAGTCCTATAGCTTCTGAATAATTTCTTACTTTTTTATCAAGTTCTTGTGTATGTTTTGCAATGAAATGCTGTCAGCTCCATATGTACATTATTTTAACCCTAGATGGGACTTATTTTGTAAATATTAACATTACAGGGGTGGCTAATGAGAAGACTCTTTAGAGCCCAAGTGCTCTGTGAACCACATTTTGGAAACCACTGCATTATAGAAAACTACTACCTATGCCTTCGGAGCTAAAATGTATGCATTGATTAATATCTTTCTATTTTTATCCATATCAAAATTTAAATGACTTTTCATGGCATTCCAGAATTTAAGAAACCTTCTCTCATCATTCCTCCTTACACTTCCATGGCATTGCTTTGGTCTCTCCACCTATACTTCTTTCCTACCAATAACCACTTCTTGCCAACTTTAATAGTATGTACCATTAAAAACTCAGCCTTTTCTACTATTATTCCACATGCCTGGAATAGTTATAAATAGTTCTTCCTCTGCAGTGACACAGGGCTTTGCCAACTGGTTATTTATTGCATGCTGTCTCCACAGCCATCACTAGAAGTGGTCGTGGCCCTGAGGAAACAACCAATGAAGGCTGGCCAATAAAATGCTTTATAGAGGAAGTCGCTCTGTAGGGATCTTTCATAGGTCCCTGAGATAGACAGAAAAGACAGCATCCATGCCTTCACTCCAAATGAAGAGGGACAGAATGCAGCCACCCATGTTGCCCTGCCCCCAGAATGAGCCTACCTATTTCAATCGCCACAAATTCTTTGAAGATAGAAACTGTAGTATGTACCTTCATATCTCAAGTTTTCTACATATTATATGGTATAAATGAGGCCTTATATATGTTGAAATAAATTGCAAGAGAGGTCTGAGACATTGCATACCATTTGTTCATATGCTTTTTCATAACATCACTGTTCTTTTTTTTTCATTGAATGAAAACAAAAACGGTTTTTCTAACTAGGTAGACTAAGTGACAGGTGTCAAAATTCTGATAAAGAAATTGAAATGTATTTTTTTAAAGCAATATAGTATGCAGGTAAAATAATAGCACTATTAACTGGTAGAATATCGGTCATTGCAGAAGCATTAAAACACAGCTCTGAAAAGCCCAGATTTGAGTTGAGACAGATCTAGCTTCACGTGCTAGCTTCGCCACTTATAGGCTATGTGACCTGGACCAAGACTTCAGCTTCCTTAACTGCATAATGAATGTAAGAATAGTACGTGCTTATGAATATTTAACCAAGATAATGCATATAAAATGCCAAGCACTAAGACATAGCAGTAATTGTTGGTTTAGAGCTTTTAGAGGAAAATTAGGTATTGGATAAAACATTAGGTTAGAAAACTTGTTAGATCTACCTTAGCATTTAGCATCTAGATCTAGGAAGAGTTCTTACAGTCTGGCCTGGGCAGACGGACTCATGATCAATCTGACCCCTGTTGCCTACTCCCTATTCCTCTTCCTTTCAAAGAGCTCATTGGCAATAAGCCCCACATAGGCTTTCTCCTCACACCTCATACCCAACTTCAGCTACCAGCAGTCTCTTTTTCTCTTCCTCTTCCTCTTTGCTATGCTGGCTGAGTCCTAGTTCTTATTCTACTTTTTATTTCTCAATGCCTTGAAGAATGTAGTTTAACTTGCCTTGTTTTTTCATCTGTGAACCATGGTTAATAGCTTTCCTATCACCTTTGCTCAACAAGCATGGTGGGAATTAATGAAATAAAGTTTTGACTCAGCTTCAGAGATAATAAAGTCTAAGAAATATCAAAGTGCATTAAGCCCTTTAGAAGAAATCAAGTTTAAAAAGTATAAAAATAGCAACATTATAGCACTGATATGCTGAATTTGTTGTCAGAAAAATTATTTTGTCTCCCTAGATACAAAGTAAAAACTACATGCATTAATTCACTCAATTTTAGTCAGAAATCAACAGATTGTAGAACATTTGAGTTAGATGGGAGCTTTGAGATCGTATAGTTCAATTCCAGTATATTGACATGACTCCAAATCTCCCAATGGAAGTCCTTCGACCTTAGTACAGTGTTTCAAAAACACTATTGTATCAAGAATTCCAAAATGTGGATGAGAGAAATAGCCCTGGCACACACCCCCCACCACCTCCAACTCTCAAGACATTGCAACAGAATGAAAGATGCTTTAAAAAACCTCAGAATAGAGGACAATATGGCGATCATTTTCAGCAGTATAATTTGGACCACAGAAAGTTCCGGTTACCCAGCAAAGACTGAAACCAAACTTATTGCAAGGAACCAAATGCAGTGCCTCATTCTCAGTCAATGACAATTAATATTTGGAATACCTTTGTCTCCTCAATGAACTGTGGCTTTGGTTTACCACAAAAGTGAAAGACTAATGGAAGTATTAATCTTCATTACCCTAATAGTCCTCAAAGTCCTACTAGGATAATGAAGATAGAAACCATTTCAGCTTCTTTACCTCATTATGGTCATTGATGAGCTGAGAAGCAATCTTAGCCCCTCTCCACATGGATGTCTCTTATTTCCAACTCCAAAATGGGAGGGGGGTGATTTTCTGAAGGCAGGAGGCAATGCCTTTGAAACTGAGACTAATGTCTACTAGATATTTGACACTCTAGCCTAAAACTTGTGGCAGAAGCATGTCTCTCAAGCTATTCAAAACACTCAACAAAATACCTAATGGGTATGCTCCAAAGAGAATACACATTTAATACATATTTTGGAAGAAATTCCTTGGTAAATGTTTAAAATACATTTAGAAACTGAATTGATGAGATTCTTTATATTCAAATCTGATTACAAGAGCAGTCAGGCTTATAGCTTGAAAACAAAGCTCAACAAAAATTTGGGCATTCAGTGGGAAAAAGTAATCGTCTTATAGCATCAATAATAAATATTATTGTAACCTAGCACTAACCAAATCTTGTGGAGATATTGAGCCCTGCTCCTCACTCTTCCTCCCACTGCTACCAATGGGACTGTAAGAGATATTTATTCACCAAAACCCATAGAAACTATTCACTTGATTCTTCAGATCCACAATAATCTGCTTCCTATGCCCTTCAGTATGAGCCTTAGCTGACCCCTGAGTAATAAAAGACAGAATGGTTTTCAAGTTCAGTTATACATTAATATCTGAAGAGCTTTAAAAAACTCCAATGACTCAGCTCTACCCCAGACCAATAAAATGAAAAGCCGAGGGTAGGACCCAGGCACAGGTATTTT
>NW_011889341.1:418227-420330 GCF_000151845.1 Pteropus vampyrus
TCACTTGATTCTTCAGATCCACAATAATCTGCTTCCTATGCCCTTCAGTATGAGCCTTAGCTGACCCCTGAGTAATAAAAGACTGAATGGTTTTCAAGTTCGGTTTTACATTAATATCTGAAGAGCTTTAAAAATCTCCAATGACTCAGCTCTACCCCAGACCAATAAAATGAAAAGCCGAGGGTAGGACCCAGGCACAGGTATTTTCTAAAGCTCTTCAGGTGATTGTAATATGTAGGCAGGGTTGAGAATCCATGTGATAGTGTACCTTTTGTGGCCCCTGCCACTTCAGAGCCTTGAGGGAACATGTCCTGCCCCCTGCCACCTCCCGACTCCAGCTACCCCAGATTCCCAAATCAAAAAAGTCTGCAGAGGTCTCCAAAGTGCACAGTACCTTTTGCTATTGTTTTGTCATTCTGCGACTATTAATGCCAAATAAGCAGTAACAGCTGAGTGGTCACAGGATATAGACAGACGAGGACGTAGACTCAAACATGTAGAATACACCCAGTGCTAGAGCAGATGGATATGGGAGGAAGCCAAAACTTTCTTCAAAAGTCGCAGCTGGGAGCAGATTTGGGAATTATCCAGCTTTGGTTAATATCCAGAGAACTAGGCAAGCTGGCAGATGATGATAAGCCCCCTTCATCTCCAGTGAACAAAATCAGGGCCAGGATTAGAATGAGGCAACCAAGGCACGCAACCTGGGCACAAATTTTTAGGGGCCATCAGAAACTTAGTAAATTAAGATACACGTTATTTTAGTGAAATATTTTAAAAGTTGTAAATCAATGAAAAGCTCTGTGATGGACAAAATATTAAATACAGGGCCCAATCCTATATTTGCATAACTCATTAACTTCTTTCATGCTAATCTGGGCATTGTCAGATCCGGTCACCCTAGTCCTTGCCCTGGGACAAACCCATCCAGGCTCCAGACCCACCTAAAAGCCAGAAGAGGAAGATCCTATCTCAATTCTTCATGAGATGACTGGGCATGAAATAAATTGCACCTTGAGCTTCTTAACTACAGCTGGTCAGAAAAGCAACTCTCTTTTATGCCAAAATAAATCTCATAAAACCTCACCATGATTCTCCCACCCAATTTAAATTAAAAAGCTGTGAAATGAGAAGAAAGGATGAGAAACCCTAGGAAAGGAATTTTCCCCAAAGCCCCACTTGGTGTATTGCAAGGAAGTGGAAGAATGCAATGAAATGAATAGAAGGAGGCAGCTAGTTGCCTGTTGCTTTACTCTTTACAGTTGAGCCTATTGGTTGCTCTGTCCCCAGATTAATCATCTCTAAAATGATTCTCTAATGGTTAAATTTCAGGCAACCAGCAGCTCTGGGTAAGAGGTAGAGATGGAAAATTTCCAAGTTCTCCCCATGGGGTACTCATTAAAATAATAGGCTTAAGAATGAATAAATGAGTGAATGGATGAATGGGTGGGCACCTGCTGTCTCTGCATTACAATAAAATCTGTTCTCTACATTTTCAAGGTCAAACAAAAAGATATGGTGGAGTCTGCAATAAGAACCCTGGCTTGTCAATTCAATGTTAATTACCGCTCAAAAAATGTTATACGAAATAAAATTGTACTAAGAAAAATGTTAACAATAGATACATAGATTGCTTTATATAATGCTTGGTTGGAAATTTTAAAAGCATCTATTATTTTATAATTAAAACTAGATATTAATAAGAAAACAGATGCTGATTTTAAAAGTAGGAGCTAAACAGAAGTCATGACTATAAATATTAAAAATTAGAAATTAAAACTATAAAACATTGAAAATTGGAATCAAAGAACTACAAAATTAAATAGTAATGACATGCCATTTGCCACCTATTAAATTATAAAAGACTCTAAACTGTAATGTTGCTCAATGATGGCAAGATATTTTGAAACAAGTACCAAATATTACTGGTGGTATAAATTAGTACAAATTTTATGAATTTATGGAAAGAAACAGCAATCTATACCAACCTTCAAAAATTCTGAAGAATTATGAGATAGAAATTACACTTTAGGGACTATGTCATAATGAAATAATCAGAAGTACAGATATACATTAATGAATGAAGATAGTCCTTCCAGAATT
>NW_011889341.1:420380-443438 GCF_000151845.1 Pteropus vampyrus
TGAAATGAATAGAAGGAGGCAGCTAGTTGCCTGTTGCTTTACTCTTTACAGTTGAGCCTATTGGTTGCTCTGTCCCCAGATTAATCATCTCTAAAATGATTCTCTAATGGTTAAATTTCAGGCAACCAGCAGCTCTGGGTAAGAGGTAGAGATGGAAAATTTCCAAGTTCTCCCCATGGGGTACTCATTAAAATAATAGGCTTAAGAATGAATAAATGAGTGAATGGATGAATGGGTGGGCACCTGCTGTCTCTGCATTACAATAAAATCTGTTCTCTACATTTTCAAGGTCAAACAAAAAGATATGGTGGAGTCTGCAATAAGAACCCTGGCTTGTCAATTCAATGTTAATTACCGCTCAAAAAATGTTATACGAAATAAAATTGTACTAAGAAAAATGTTAACAATAGATACATAGATTGCTTTATATAATGCTTGGTTGGAAATTTTAAAAGCATCTATTATTTTATAATTAAAACTAGATATTAATAAGAAAACAGATGCTGATTTTAAAAGTAGGAGCTAAACAGAAGTCATGACTATAAATATTAAAAATTAGAAATTAAAACTATAAAACATTGAAAATTGGAATCAAAGAACTACAAAATTAAATAGTAATGACATGCCATTTGCCACCTATTAAATTATAAAAGACTCTAAACTGTAATGTTGCTCAATGATGGCAAGATATTTTGAAACAAGTACCAAATATTGCTGGTGGTATAAATTAGTACAAATTTTATGAATTTATGGAAAGAAACAGCAATCTATACCAACCTTCAAAAATTCTGAAGAATTATGAGATAGAAATTACACTTTAGGGACTATGTCATAATGAAATAATCAGAAGTACAGATATACATTAATGAATGAAGATAGTCCTTCCAGAATTGTATAATGAGAAAATTTTAAACCTTTAAATATAGGGGAACAGGATAAAATAAATTATAGCAACTTCGTGTGATCACGTAAGATTTCAGGCCTTTAAATTTTACTTGGAAAAATATGAGAAATGTTGAGTTACCTAACGTAAATGGGAATAAAACAGAGTACAGAGTTGTATATTCAATTTACTCTAAAAGAAAGACTGGAAAATAGTGACCCAAGGTGGAAGAGTTGTTATCTCTGGTAATATAAATACATATATTCCAAAATGTCAATAATGAGCTTATATTATTTTACATACAAACATTAAATAATATTAAATAATTTAATTGGATCCTCATAAAGGAATGGGTTCCCGATCACTATATTTCTCTTTGTTTTCCATACACTCTGCTGCCACTTTACCCATGAAAATGTTTTATGAATTGCGGATTCACTGCCTCTATGGAGGATAAAACACCATTTATATACAGCCATGGTTGAACAACTCTGATATTCTCCAATTTCCATTATCAAAATTACATCCACATAATAGAATATTGCTTTTTTTAGGTTTTGTTCAGGGAAGTTTCTTTTGTCAGTGACAAATTTACTCAATAAAAAAATTTTTGAGGCATCTACCATGGACCCTGTACTATGTTTGGCACTGAGCGTGTAATGGTGAACAAGACATAATTCTTAAACTAATCAATCTTAAAGTCTATTTGAGGAGATAGATAATAAAGAATACAAGAATAAATGAATAATGAAAACTGGCATTCAGAGAAAATAACTATGATCTGCGGATGTAGGAAAAACCTACTTTAGTACTTTACACTGGATGGCCAGAAAAGGCATCAGAGAACGGGTGGCATTTGTACTGAGAACTGAAGGTCAAATGGAAGTCTGCCATGCAAAAATCCCAAAAGAGACATTTGCAGGCAAGAAGAACTGCTAGCACAAACCCCCTGAAGCAAGGAGGTGATTGCATATTCTAACACTATCAAGGAATTCTTACAGGAGTTGGTTGTGAGCTATGGGGAAGAGAGTACAGATGTGGTTGGAAAAATTGGTAAGAGATAGATCATGTCAATCTTCGAAATATATGAGAGGAATTGGAATATTATGTTAAAATTTGTAGGAAAGCAATGCAAGTCTTTTTTTTTCCACCTTTTTCCCTGAAAATTATGCTTCTTTTTCTTTTTTATAATTAAAATTACTGGGGTGACATTGGTTAATAAAATCAATTAAAATCAAAGAGGTTTCAACTGTACAATTCAATAATACACCATATAAATATTGCATTATGTGTTCACCACCCAAAGTCAAATCTTTTGTCACCACATATTTGACCCCCTTTACCTTTATCTACCTTCCTCCTCCCCCATTTCCCTCTGGTAACTACTAAATTGTTGTCTGTGTCTGTGGGTTTCTGTTTGTTTATCTTGTTCGTTTGTTGCTTTCAGTTATATATCCCACATGTGAGTGAAATCATGTGGTTCTTGACTTTTTCCATCTAATTATTTCGCTTAGCATGATTATCTCAAGATCCATCCATGTTGTCACAAATGACAGTATTTCATCTTATGGCTGAGTAATATTCCATTATATATATATATATATATACCACATCTTCTTTATGAAATCATCTTTCAAAGGACATTTCAATTGTTTCCATGTCTTGACCACTGTAATGAACATAGGGATGTATATTTCTTTACGAATAAGTGTTTTCAAAAATTTTCGGTAGATACCCAGGAGAGGGATTTCTGGGTCATATGGTAGCTCTATTCTTTTGTTTGTTTGTTTGTTTTTGAGGTACTTCCATACTGGAGAACTATTTCTGATACTCTTTGCTAATTAGATTAGAAAGGAACACACCCACTAAATCAATGGTGACATACAATGCATTAGAGTGCTTACTAATATGCCCTTGCAATAATGCTGTGCCCTGTACAGTATCTGCAATCAGAATTACTATTTGTTTAACACTGTTGCAGTACACAGTCATTCTTCAGGATCCATTTGTTTTCTAGAGGGTTCAGATTTGAAAATTAGAGACATAAGGACTACCACTCCTGTATCCTTTAGCTCTTTACTGGTGACACTAATTTCCACTTATACCCCCTCTAATGATAAGATATTTTTAGTTAGTATAATTTTCAGATGGTTTCAGAGGTTTCTCTTTGTTATTCCCTAATATGATAGCTCTTACATCGCAGACCATGAGCCCAATGTGGGCCTTCCTCAGTATTTCAAGTATATCAATTGTGCATGTGAGCATTGGAGAAATGACCACTGGGTATACTCGTAGATGCAGTAAACGTGGTGTGAGCCACACTTTGGCCAGTACTCCATTTATTATCTGGCTTCTAAGTCACTAATCTGTTGAGGGAGGAGAGTATGATGACACTGTGGGCTTCTGTGTATCAATATCAACTGTGATTAATTGTCTTAGAAATGTCTTATTATTCTCTTTTCCTCACTGTACAGTCACCTAAGTCAATGACCCTAGGTCCTTTGGGGGACCAACTGAGAATCATCAAGGAATATACAAGCCTAGAAGTTCTAGGGGGTCAAGCAGTTGCAGAGCCAACATACTCAGGGGATGTGTCCATCCCATGTATCAGGACTCCACGACTCTGATCTTTGCATCACTGACCTTCCTTGGCTAAACGCGGAAACATATTTGGACCTCTGGTACTCTCATACTTTGGTTTTCAACCTACTGTTCAGCTATGTTTGCTTTTGCACTGTAAGTGTTAAGGTCTGCTTTATATGCTACCACCTATCAGTTGGAGCCTCTGACTCTCACACTAAGCTATTAACTGCTTGCTAACATCTTGCAGTCTCTCATCTTTCTGCAGTATATGAATAGAAGTTAGTAGTAAACAACCACCCGCCATTTGGAGGGCATTGGACTCCCCATATTCTTCAAATACATACATCATTATACCTGACATAAGTCTCCTCCACTGGGATATTTTCCAGATCACCCCCCAAAAATTCTTTAGCAATAAACCATCAACTTGTGCCGGAGACTATCTGTGACTTACCTACCAACCAGGCCCCACCTTTTCATCTGCTGGACAATAGATCAGCCAGTACCAAATCCGCCTTTTATTGCCTGTTTTTTCAGTCCACCCTGTTTTTAGTACTGCTTTTGTTAATCTGGATCCTAAAAGGCAGACTCCAAGATAATATTAAACACATATGTATCTTATTAGGTTAAACACTTGTGAGAGGAGATGAGGAGGGCACTAGGAAAGGCTGGGAGAGTCATCAGATCCCATTGTAAATTTTACCTGGAATAGAAGAAGGAAGGAAAAAAGGAAGTTTGACTGGAAGCATATCAGACAGTGCAGTTTAGGGAAGTTTCAGCAAGGTCATCAGGGAGTTCTTAAGTCAATGTCTGCTATCAGAGGAGTCCCATATCCCCCATAAACATGCCTGCCAGAGTATTCTTGCTGTATTCAGTCATTGGCTGGGAGCAGTCCGTGGGATGTTGAGCCCGTGCACAAAATGTGTGGATGGATTTCAGAGCTCAGAATCTCAGGACTTTGTCAATTACACTCCCTGTAATTACAGGTCTATGAGAATCTTCTTGGGCTGCCGTTATTGAGAAGATTGGGCTGAGGGAGGAAAGACTTGGGAGAATAAAAAGAAAGAAGTAGCTCCATGTTGAATGTTGAATGTTACTTTTGAGATGAATAGTAGCTATTCAATTAGAAATATAGTAGCTATTCAATTAGAAATGGGATATTTGAGTCTGAAATTCAGAAGAGAAACATGGACTATACTTATACCTTTAAGATTTGTGAACATAATTAATGCTTAAATCTATAGGAATCGATGAGATCACTTATGGAAAAGAACATAGAGAGGGGAATATGACTTGAGGTAGAGCTGAGATGAATTCTAACCTTTAAGTAAGAGAAGAAAAAATAAGAAAGACACGGGAAAAGGGTAACCGGTGAGGTAGGAGGAAAACCAAGACAGTAAATTGTCAAAGAAGGTGAGAGAGGAGAGTGTTTGAAAAACGTGAATGTATTTCTCTGTGTGGCTGGTTCTGACAGATCAAGTGAGGACAGACAGAAAGGGGTCCCAAAATTTCATAATTTACTATGGCTCCTTTTTCTCCTCTTCACTGTTGAAAGCTTAGGGCCCATTTCTGTGCCCACTTAGAACTGGGAGCAGCATTTACTAAGTGCCTACTTAGCTATGCCAAGCATTTAGCTGCCATACAATGAGCAGCATCTCCTGAAGCTGAAGTCAACGCTAAACTACCAGAAGTCTCCAACCTTCAGGAAACACATGCTAGAATGGATGGATGCATGGGATCTTATGGTAAGACAAAGAAAGAGCACCTAACTCATCTTTAAGGGCTGAAAGAGAACAGAGTCAGGCAAAACTTACTGAAAGAGGCAAAACTCGAACTGAGTATTCAGTTTGTCTCGTTTTAATCTTGTCTCATTTTGCATTATTTAAGTGTGAATGAGCCTTAAGTCATTTTGAAAGTAATCATGACATTTTACCTAAAACAATCACTCTAGAGTCTTTTGACTGTTGCCAGTTAGAGTATATGCGCACTAAATACAATGGTTTCCTGAGTTGGTACTAGGATGTTTGGCACTGGCCTAGATATTGTTTTCATGAACCTTTTTTAAATCGAAAACTTAGTTTAATGCAGGATAGTCAATGTCATCCTGGTCACTCCTACTGTTTCCTTCAGGAGCCTTTTACTTGGCACCACAGTGATATGTCTTCTTATCCCAAGCTGTTCCTCCTAAGGGAAGTGAAAAAGAAAAATGATCATTGAGGAAGGTTTTATTTGAGGAAAAACAGCATCCCAATAGTGTGAACTGAGTAACACTGGGCACTGCAGTGTTTCCTACAGATGATGGACACTTACATAGGTGCCCAGAGATCATAGAAAAATGATTTGTGTGGTCTGTAAAACTAAATGTTACCCAACCCTCGATTTCTCCATTTGCCTCAGGAGTTAAAAGAAGAAAGAAACAAACAAAGAAACAAACTCTTGCCATATTATTTCTCAGTGCAATTTTGAAAGTTAAACACAAATTTGTATCTTATATAATTCAAATAAGAAACACAGCAAGGATGGTTAGTTAGGACCAGAAACCCGCATCATTTTAGGACTATTTCCAACCTCCCATCAAAGCACATCCTAAAAGCTTTATTCCTTAAGTATTTGGAGACCCCTGTGATCTGCATCCAGCCTTCACATACTCTGCCTCAGACTTCTATATCTGCCCACAAATTCTTAGACGCAATATTAGGTCTGAAGTCATTGTGCGAAGTATCTGTTCTTCCCACTTTGGAGAACTATAGATTGTAAACTTTGTTCTTCATTGGTCTGGTTCAGGTGTCCCTCTCTTTAGCTATCACAGCAGCCCTCTCGAGGCACTATTCTCCCTGAATTCTCTCTTTTTACTTCTTGTTATTCACCATAAAATTTACCTTTTGGTATTTACCACAAGATTACCAGATCCAGCAGGGCATAAATCTAAATCTCTCCAAGATTCCCATCACCTGGGAATCTTGCACTAAACCAATCAAGCACTAAACCAGATATCGCTATGCGGGAACTTTACAGGTCTAATTCAGTTAGTAATCAGGTGACCTTAAATTAGGGAGAGTGTCTTGGATTATCCAGGTGGGCTCAATGTAATCACGTGATGTCTTATAAACAGAAGAGGCTGGCCAAAGAACGTCAGATGCATCAGAAGAACTGGTAGGGGCAAGGCAGCAGAAGGTAAGTCAAAAAGATTTCAGGTGTGAGAAGGAATTTGATGCGTCATTGCTGGTTCTGAGATGTGGGGGGCTATGTGTGAGAGTAAAATAAGTCCTCTATTCCGAGTTGGCTGAGTTTTTTTCTTTTTTTTTAATTAAGATAAACATTGGAGTTCGTTAAATGTTTGTTTTCTGTCAGTTGATGTGGTCATTTTTTTTTTCCTGGAACTTGTTGATAAGGTGGATTTCATTGATTGATTCTTCAAATGTTGAACCAGTGTTGCATACCTAGAATAAAACCGGCTTGGTCACAGTAATTATTCCTCTTTGCCAAATTCAATTTTCAAATATTTTTTGTGAGGAGTTTTGCATCTTTGTTTGCTGGAGGCTTTTTTTTTTTTCTTCTGTCTTTGGTTTTGGTATTAGGGTAACACTAGTTTCATAAAGTGACTTGGGAAGTGATTCTTTCTCTTCATTTTTCTGGCAGAGATTGTGTAAATTTAGAGTCAATTCCTCTTTAAGTATTCGTCGAATTCTGTAATCTGGGCCTGCAGACTTCTTTGCAAAGCGTTTTAATTGCAAACTCAATTTCTTTAATGGTTATAGGACTATTCGAATTGCCTATTTCATCTTGGCTGAATTTTAGTAGTTTGTAGTTTGCAAGGAATTTGTCCATTTCTCAGTTTCCAATTTATATATGTAGAATTGTTTATAGCATTCCTTTATTCTTTTATATTATCCTTATTATGGTTGCAGGATCTGTAGTGACATTGCTTTATTCCATTCTTGATATTGGAATTTTGTTATCTTTTTAAGGAAGTTATTGGTCTTTTTTCAAGGTTTGTCAATTTTACTGATACTTTAAAAGAGCCAGCATTTTTGAGTTTTCTCCATTGCCGTTTTTTTTTTCAATTTTAGTAATTTCTGCTCCTTTTACTTCCATCTACTTGCATAGGGTTTATTTTGCTCTTTGTCTGATTTCTTAGGGTAGGAAATATTACTTGAGTGTTCCTAATGTAAAGATTTATGTTATAAATCTACCTGTGCACTGCTTTAGCTGACTCCTATATAATTTGATATATTGTATTTTCATTACCATTGAGCTGTATGTATTTCTATTTTCTTTGAGAATTCCTCTTTGACCCAGCGGTTATTTGGAAGTATGTAATTTAATTTTCAATCTTTAGAGATTTTTCAGTTGTCCTTCTATTATTGACTTCTAGTTTGATTCCACTGTGCTTGGAGAATATACTCTGTATGGCTTTGGAGTCTGTTGATTGTTTTTTCTCATTTGTGTTGTGGTTTTTTTTCTTGGTTTTTGGTATAAGTTTTTTAAAATTGCGTTCTGGATTTTTTTTTTTTTGATGTTGCCATAAACTGAATGCTTGTGTCCCATGAAAATTCATATATTGAAACTGAATCCCCAATCTGATGTACTTGGATGTGGGGCCTTTGAGAGGTAATTGGGTCATGAGAGCAGAACACTCCTGAACAGCATATACGCCCTTATAAAAGAGAGCCCAGAGAGATGACTCACTCCTTTTTCCACATGAAGACACAGCAGAAAGACCGCCTTCTGTGAGCCAGGTAAGCGGACTCTCACCAGAGACCAGATCTGCTGGCATCCTTGATCTTAGACTTCACAGCCTCCAGAACTGTCAAAAATTTTTTTCTATTGTTTATAAGCCACCTAATCTGTTGTGTTGTTATAGCAGTCTAAAAGGTGTATTTTGAGACTGTGGATCATATTTAATAATCTTTCAGCAGGGAAATCTGTTAAGGTATAGTGCAAGACCCCGGTGGGAAAGTGGGTTCACCTTCCCTCTGGTCCTCACCAACACCTTTCCAGCAAAAGTGGGATTCTGCCTCATACAGCCTCATTAGATAGGTAGAGTGGAAGTTGAGCTCACTCCTTGGCCTCGCGGACTCCTTCATAGAGAAAATGGACACCAACTTGTAATGCCCCGTTCCTTCTTCGTGGGTGTGTAAGGTCAGCTCCACACTGGGCTCACTGACACTGAGGGCAGGGAAGTAAAGTAAACCCCACCTTGCAATACCTCTATGCCTTGTTGATGCCGATTGGGTGTGGGCACTCAGTTCCCTACCCACTGGCAGTAGGGCAGGGAGGAGTACAGGAATGCCTACTAACACTGCCTCATACCACATTGTTCAGTCTGTTTGTTGGGTGTGGATGTTCCCCATTGGGCCCCACTGCCACCAGCAGTAGGAGGAACCATAGTGCCTACTGTACTCATCCCGCCTTGTTCAGTCTTGTTGTTGGCAATTGAGGGTGGAGGTTCACCTGTCTGCTGGATCCTGCTGACATCTGGGACAGGCAGGAGGGAAGATTTGCTCTGACTCACAGCTTCATAGTCTCATTGCTGCTAGTTGGGAGTTGAGGCCCAGTTTGCTTAATCTTGCTAATAATCGCACCTGATTTTGCTGGATCGGGGATGAAGATCACCTCCCTGCCCAGTCCCACCTGCACTGATGAGGCTGGGTAATCAGCCCATCACCTGTTTCTGCTAAGCATGAGATGGAGGATCAGATCTCTACTTGATTCCACCAACAGTCCTCCACCAGGGGAACCGGAACACTTCTGGCTGTTGCTGTGGGGTTGGGGAGAAATCAGCTTCCTGCTCAGGCCAGCTGAAACCAGAGAGGGGGTGTGTTTTGTCATCAGAACGCTTATCCTCAAGCGAACCTTTAATGTTGCCTGGAAGAAATTTCACCTCCGTATTCCACTTTACTGTTTCTCTTAGTGAAGCAGGTAGATCTGATCAGAAGACAACTTCCACGAGCCCCTAATATCATTATCTAACAACTTACATCTGGGACCATATACTTGATCTTCTCTCTCATTAAGGTAGTTGAATCTTTGTACTATACTAAGTCCCATCTCTCTAACCTAGTTGAGAACATCCAGAAATTCTTCTCTTGAATCATCTTTCTCATTATTACATCTTTCCCATCAGGATAAAACCTGCTATCACACCTGTCATGTTTACAAAACTGTCCCTGAGACCTTATATCCTCCTCTAGCTGTTCCTACATTGCTCTGTTCCCACCCCGTTATAGTAAAACTCCTTGAAATATTTGCTATCCCCAATTTCTCTTCTCTCTTAACCCCACCTCCAGTAATGTTACCACTTGAAATTGCTCCTGTTATGGGGACCAATAGTACATCTCTCTCTATTCATAATTCTCATTATGAAAGTTTTTTTTTAACTTGTAGGAAAACACAAAGAATAACATAACAAATGTACATGTGACCAACTCATAATGAACGAATCTTAACATTTGCAATTTTTGCTTTGGGTTTTTATTAATATAGTAGATATTCAGTGGAAACCTACTTTATTACTTTTCCTGATCTCTTCTATTTCTCTCCTGATTTAACCACTCTCCTGAAGTTAATATGTCCTTATCCATGTTTTATTCATGTATTTTATAAGTATTTATACGTAGAGCAAGTACTATATTTTATCTCAAATTTACATAAATATCTTACTATGTATTCTCAATTTCAGATTTCTGCTAAAACGTTGAATTACTGAAATTTGCCTATAATTCTTCGTTCTTTTATTATACTTATTGATTTTGTATGGAGGTTGAATTGGCTTCATAAAATAAGTCAGGCAGCTCTTCATAATCCCTACCCTTAAACTCTATCCTATGCACATTATTTATGTCTTTAAAATGTTCATTAAAAATAACCTGGTGCTTTATTGGGGGTAGATTTTTGAATACCAGTTTCAAAATGATTATAGGTCTCACTGGTTTTCTATTTCTCCTTGAGTCGGTGTTAGAAATTCATCTGCATCTAGAAAACAGCCTTTTCTCTTGCTGGTCTTTCCTACATGTCTTCTTGTTATGACAAACTATCAGTGCTGCTTCTGAGTACCCTTTACCCAAGCTACTTTTTCTCTTCCCACTTTCCTCCTACGTTCTCATCACCGAAGGTATTTTTAGCTTTGTTATTACATTTAATCTAAAAAAGCAGCCTTTGTTTATTTGAAATCTGTACTTATTACTTATAGGAATTATTTCAGTTAAATTTTTATTGGGCTCATCACTGGTTAATAGAAAAGTTTTCCTATCAGACATAACGTGGCTAGAGTTTCTGGTTTAATAGTGAATGATATTTGTACTTAAGTTAATTTCTGATGTATAAAGAAATGTGTATATGGGTAAAGGGAATAATATTGGTAATTAAAACAAAACGATGTACATGTATACATAATCAATAAATGCAGAAATTTTCAGCATCACTATCAATTCATGTAATATAGATTACAATATAATCAAATTATCCTTTCAGTGTGGAACTGGGGAAAGTAAATACATTATGAAAACCTAGTTAAACAGTCAGATATTTATTGCAATATACATTCATAGAACCATTTCAAAAGGCAATTTATATTTACTAAAACATTTGTTCCAGAAATGTACTTTCCACAGTGTAAGAATAATTGAAAAGGTAGACTAAATAGCTGTATGCTGTTTATATAATAAAAACCTGAACAAAAGTTAAATAAAGCACAATATTGTTTTAAAATCACGACATACCATTCCAGAATTATCTAGAACTGTTAAATTTTTCATTAAGGTTATATAGAAAAACAGGAAAGTGTTCATGAAATAAGTTATGAAGATATTTATCATTTTATATTATCTTGCAACTATGTAAAATATAGTTTATGGGCGAAAACTAGATATAAGCCCAAGGAAACAAAAATTGGGGAGAATAAATTATAAGTACTTCAGGGATAGATTACCAGTTTACTTAATATTAAGGATTGCCTTAATTAAGTTTGGAATATTAGCCTATTGAGAATTTAGGTTTTGATTTAGTCTTTCTTGAGTCTCTAAGAGGTTTAACTTTCAGTAAAACCTCAGTTTCTATTTTTAAATAATTCTATACTTATAGGAAAACTTATTTCTGTACTCTCTTCAGTTAGGACAATCTGTCAGTGTGTTCTTTAGCCAGTAACATACTGCCTTAATTACTTCAGCTTTGTAATACATTTTAATATCTAGTGGGGTTGATATGCACAATCACCCTCTTTTATCAGAATTTCGCTGGATGATCTCTACTGTTTGTTTTCCACATAAATTTTACTCATTTTGACAAGTTCCCAAATAGTTTACATTTCAAGTGCTATTGCATAAAACATAGTTTAATTTGAAAGAGTTGGCATCATTACTATGCTGTATCTTTCTAGCCAAAAGCAAAATGTGCTTATTTGTGTCATCTTTTATGTCCCTTACCTAAATTTTATAGCTTCTTTCATATTGTATTTACGCAGTTCAGCTTGAGCTTACTGCTGTGTTTCATATTTTATGGCTGTTGAACATTGTAAGTTTCTTTGTTTTTAAGCTGATTATCCCTTATCTATGGAAAAACTACTGATTTCCGTGTTTCGGCTAAGAAGCCAGTCACCTCAATGAAAACTTTTAGTAGCTTTTCAATATATTCTTTGGGTTTGCTGAAAGACAAACTCTCTCATCTGCAAGTGATATTAATTTTGATTTCTTAATTTCTAATCATTTTTCATACTTCAACTTTAATCAGTCTTCAATTCTATGATCTCAGTAAAATCCTGTTGATCGTTGAAGTTACTGAATTGTAAAACACATGTTACCAATGTCACCACAGAGTGGCCATTAATTAAGCAGGCCATATGGTGTGCTAGAGTAGGCCAGCCAGGCCTCGGTTTACGGCCAGAGATTTCTGAAACCCTGTACTTCACAGAAACTCTAAAATGAATCTCATTGTCATTGTTCAATAGAGATAAAAAGTACACTGAATATATCAAATTACCGCTTTAAGTCTTTCTTATTTTAAATATGGTAAAAACAGAAATTTAGTGAAATACTATGTGTAGTAAAACTTGGTTATGACACTAAAAGCACAGGTAACAAAAGGAAAAACAGACAAGTGGGATTACATCAAACTTAAACTTCTCAGTGTAGGAAAAAATCAAGTGTGAAAAGGCAACTTATAGAATGGGGTAAAATATTTGCAAATCATATCCTATAAGGGGTTAATATCTAGAATGTAGAAAGAATTCCAATAACTCAATAACAACCCGATTTAAAAATGGGCAAAGGACTTAAATAGACATCTTCTCCAAAGAAGATATCCAAATGGTCAACAAGCACATGAAACTATGTTCAGCATCACAAAACTTATAAATCAAAACCGCAATGAGATGTCGCCTCGCCCACATTGGGATGGCTACAATCCAAGAAAAGAGTGTTGGTAAGGACCTGGAGTAACTGGAATTCTGTTGGTGGGATTGTAAAATGGTGTAGTCTATGGGAAACAGTATGGAGACTCCTCAAGTTAAAATAAAACTATCATATCCCACGATCTCTTTTTCTCCAAAAATCAGGAACTTGAAGAGATACTAGCATTCCTATGTTCATCACAGTACTCGTCACAATAACTGAGATGTGAAAACAACCTAAATGTCCATGGATGGATAAAGAAAATGTGGTATATACAAACATTGAGCTATTACTCATCTTTAAAGAAAGAAATCTTGTCACACACCAAAACATGGAAGAACGTTCAGAACATTATGCTAAGTGAAATGAGCCAATCACAAAATAATAAACACTGTATGAATCCACTTATATGAGGTTTCTAAGGTAGTCAATTTATAGAAAAGTATAGAATGATGGTTGCCAAGGGGTGGGGGAGGGGTATAAATGGGAAATTGTTGTACAGTGGATATAGTGTCAATAATGCAATGAGAAAGTTCTCCATCTGGTGTACAATAATACCTATATAGTCAATTTTAAGTGTACAGTACAGAAATAAGTGAGAACAATTTATCACTTTAATTATAAACTTGTTATATTTTTATCACAATAAAAAATGTAGTGAAAGAAATCATTGTTAAAGAGTAATGGAAGCTTTGCCCTATATCACTCAACTACTCCAAAATCTTTGATGGGCTCCGATTTTGCTTCCTTAACCAATGGTCAAATGGACAGGTGGAGCCCATGAGGAAAGAAGCTAGCCAACTGCACTGGCAAGAAGAAAGTAAGCATGCGTTTTAAACATTTTTTCACTATGATAAAAGAAAAACACCTTCAAGCATCATTAAATACAATGAACCACCTCCTTTAGAAATGATCTCTTAGCTAAAGTGATATCACACCCCAGCTTTTTCTCTAACTTTATTAACCTTTTATCCATCTCTTTTGCTGACTTTTTTCCCTCACTATTAAAGTGCTCCAGGGCTATGTCTTACACCCTCTTCATACTTTGTTCTCTGTATCCTTAAGTAAAAGGTTCCTCTCTAGCTTCAGATACCATATGTATGCTAATGATGCCCAAAGTTATGTATGTCCTTTACCTTTTCACCGAGTTTCAGATTCAAATCCACATAGCTTCTGAAAGGTCTCTACTTGGACATCTATTTCTCAAACTCATCTTCTGTCAAATTTCCTCTATCTTCATTGTTACTGCACTAGTTCAAGCTGTAATGGTTTCAAATTTAGACAAATGCACCCATGCCTATGGTGGACCATCATTAACTATTTTAATATTATTTCATTTTTACCACTCTATCGGTAGCCACATCCTCATCATTATTCTCTGCCACTGCAATCCATTTGTTCTCTTCATTGTAATTGTTTATTCTTTCTTAGTGGGCTGTAAGATTTTTTTGTGGGCAGAAACCACATGTCTTGCTCAGTATTGTAGCCTCAACACATAGTATTGTGCCTGGGTCACGGTAGGTCTTAACTAAACAGTTGATTAAAACAAATATTTGAGCTCTTAGAATATTACAGCAACTGTGGGAGGTACTTTATATGTTATCTTATTTAATCTTCACCGCAATGCTAGAAGTAGTTATTTTCTTTCTATTTTTACAAATGAGTGAACTGAACTTAATGTCATGCCCATGGCCATACAGCTATAAAATGTAATTTTGGAACTAGGACTTTTTTCTGTCTGGTTACAAATGGTTCGTTTAGAATGCACCACACTAGTATAAGATAAAACACTGGAAGTCGAAAACAAGGGTTTTGGTTTGGCAGCTACCATTAGACTACTCGTGTGATCTTGGGCAAGATTTATAATCTTTTGTGGCTTTCATTCTCTCAAGTTCTATCTTATGAATTTGTGAACAATTATAAAGTAGTCAAATTTCATATAAAGTATAACATTCAGTCTTATATCTTCCAGAATTTCTCCAAATGTTATTTATAATCAAGGAAAAATGTCCTCTCAGCTTTATTTCATGATTTACTCAGTAGTGACATTGAAGACTGCTTCACATGATGCATATACCAGGAAAGAGCACCTGAATCAATTTGTTCTCATGGCCTATGATCATTTTAGCCTCAGTTCACTAGTCATAAGAAAATACTCGCTGAATCTTTTCTTATAAAATTTCTCCCCAAGTACTACTAAGAAAAGTCACTAAAAAGAACAGGATGATCGATGCCTTCTCCACATGTGACGCTTCTTTCAGTGAGAGGAAATTGGACATTAGATGGACGTTAGATGGTTTTTTAGTCCTGTCAGTACTCGTCTTCGGAAGTTCAGAACTTCATCTCGCATATATAAAAAATATTAGTTTCTTTTTCCCCGAAAGATGCAAAATTTTCATCAGGATACCCAGGTCAAAAGGATTTCTACCCTATTACACCATGAAGCCTATCAGTTGACTCCCCTACCCCACCATCTCCCACGCAGAGCTTCTAATCCACATTTTAGTACTTCACCTTTAAATATGAACTGTCAGTAAACACTGAGGAAAGCATTTAACCTAAAAGACAAGATGATAGTTAAAACAGTAGGGACTCAGAGGAGATAATGTATAAAGCAGAAGGAGTTAGAGATGAAGAAAATAGTGATGAAACAAAAGCCTATTCAAAGTGTAAGAGCTATTTGAAATCTTAAAAAGTAGCAAAATCAAGTTTGGTACATGAAAGGTTGAGATATAAAAGTGAGAGAATCTCTCTGAAAGACAAAAAAAAAAAAAAGATTCCATAAATTTAGAGATGAAAAATAAAGAAAATTTAAGAAACTTGGAGAATCAGTTCAAGAAGTCTAATATCAACCAATGGGAGAAAACAGGGGTAGCGGAGAGAGAATCCCATAAGTTTTTAGAGATAAAACTTTAAAATAGATCAGGTTATATACAAAGGAATGGGAATCAGAATGATCAGAATTTTATTTTTATTTTTACTTTTTAATTACAATTGACATTCAGAATTCTTAAACTGGAACCTAAAGACAGTGAAGAAAAGAGGGACACTTTTTTCCAATTCATAATTCCACATAGAGCCAAACTATTCACCAAATATGATGGCACAGTATAGATATTTTAGACATTCAGTATATCAAAACCCATCTTTCTCTCAAACGTCCTTTCTCAGGAAGCTACTGAAGGATGTTCTACACTAAAAGAAAGACTTAAAGCACTAATGGGGAAGGTTTGGGATCCAGAAAATAAGAGGTCCAGTATACAGGAGAGAAGAAAGGATTTCCTTGGATAAGGTGTAGGGAAACCTTATGCAGTTGGAGAGGCTAACCAGTCTCGATTAAAGCCAGCTAACTGGGGTAACTAAGTGTCACTGAAGGGGAAAAATGGAACTCACAGGTTATGTGTTTGTAATGAAAGTTTAATTTTGTAATAATGAAAAAATATATAAGTAATATAAGATGTCCTTATAAACAAATATTTGATCATGTTATTTATTAAAGATGGAGACTGTTCTTATTAAATGAACAGGCCCATTTCAAGGCCTTTATTTTCTTTACCTATTGCTGTTTTACCTTCCAAAATGCTATACTACTTATAAACTCTTATCAGCAGTATTTTGAAATTAAATGCTTTATTAGTAATGTTATAATAGATTGTCAGATTTGAATGTTACACTATTGATCTGACATTCTACAGGGTCATTTTTTGCTCTGACTTTAGATGCCAATTTTTATTCCCGCATTTCTCTTTGGCTTACTCACTCTTCTGATGTCTTTATTATTCTTTAATACTTTGTACATTGAAGTAAGTGACCTTTCCACCTTAGTCTCTTATGATTTTATTTTATGATCGGTTATCTAAGTTTCGTCTTGATTTTAAATGATTGTACAAAGCAGATGATTTCTAAACTTTATTAATTAGACTCAATATGTTATAAGCGTAGGTGTGTTTTATTTATCCCCTGACCATGAAATCTTTTTGAAGGCTCCATATAATTTCTTTCTGTTTCATTAATTTTTAAATAATGAGTTTCATTCACATTTATATTTTTCCATTAAACAATATAGACTATTTATTTTTGATTACCCCCACGTTCTCCTTGGGTGCTCTTAGCATCCTTTCTCTTTGGTATTACATTGGAGTTTTGCTTGAAATACTAAGCCACTTGCCATTATTTCTGAAGTCTGGTATACTTTAATAGTGTGATACTTCTGGACTGAGGAGAAGTATCTTATTTCTCTCTAGTGCCCAGTTAGCTGATTCTACAAAGGGAAAATAATATCTGGATACTTTGAAATAGTCTATAATACTTTCCTTGAAAGCCAGGAAAGACAAACTACAACATACCAATTGCTCTTCCAGGGTTTGTTCAATGTCAACACATTCGCAGGACAAATTTTTAACTTGAGAATGCTGTGAGATTTGTCCTATATGTTCTGCTCTCTACTTCACTGCATTCCAAAAGCATTAAAAAAGAGAGGGAAATTTTAATAATCATAATGGAGGCTAGGAGAAAGAAAGCCTTATGCCTCCTCAGAAAGCACTTCTGATATTATAAACCAGAGAGTTGCCTACTTTATTGTATGCAAAATGCCCAAGTCAATGGCATGCATATTCTTCCTATGTTTTTCTCTGTTGTCCTGAAATTATGTATTAGTCTGCCATGTCTATTTTATCTTTGGATTTCTTTTTAAGATGTTAAGACCTGAATTAATATTCTTGATTTGCATTTCTAATGCAATTATACATATATTTATGTGTTTCTATAAATATTTCACATGAGCATCGGGGACCTGCCTGTCATCTTTATATGAAAGTCAAAGGAAATTATTTTACAGTCAACACACAATGCATGAAGTCATTGCAAATATCACCACCATTATAAAATGTCTTCTGGACCAGAAGCGGAAGAAAAAAGTTTATGGCTATAGCCTTATCTATGATCTTAGGCTAGCTAAAGAAATTTTTGTAGAACTTGGAAAAAGGAAAGACAAACTTTCTTGGGTCCCAGCCAAGACCTATCCTAGGTGGTGCGAGTTCTGGGCTATCGTGTCTCCTTTTCTATCGATATAGATCTATCAGGATTTTACAACTTATAGCCATTAATCAGTCAAGTTATATTTTTTATTCCCATTCTTTTGATAAAGAATCTACCCACCAAAAAACAATGTAGAGTCCGTAGGTAAATTGATTCTCAGGCCATCTCAAAATGAAGGCCTGGTTTGTCTGAAAGTTCCGTCTTTCAGAGTAAACTGAAAAACTGACCTTATAAAATTTGGTTTGTAAAATTTTTAGATTTTTATCATTGCAAAAACTATTATATAGAAGATTGGATGACCTGCCTGTACAAAAGAAATAGCTTCCTCGGTGTCATTGTATTTTCATCACAGGAGAAACTTTCTGCTCCAGGCAGACCTCAGATTGTCCTGTTTGCCTTGAGAACATTTACTCTCTATTGTAGAGGGTTGCAATATTTCCTTAGTTCCTGATTTTGAAGTTCTCCTTATTTTTAAGTAGCATCATTCTCTGTCATAGTGTATATGGATTCTCAACTTTGGAAACTAAAATATGTTTAGTTGTTCTGCCCACTAACTATATTTTAGAGACAGCTTTTTATTTTTAAAATGGTATAAACCAAATGCTAGGTTTCATTCAAGATATTCCAGTAAAGAAACACACGCTTGGCTTAAAGTTATTGTTGTACTCTTTTACATTATCGTTTCATAAATCCTGTCTACTAAAGGAGGCACACACTGTGAATATTTTCAAAATCTACATAGGGACAACTAATGTACTTTCTCAAACTTGACCAAATACTTTAGGATAGAAGGAGATTGTCACTCATGAAACTGCAAATGTCAGCACCAGGAAATACCTTGCACCAGTACGTACAAAGTATTCAGTGGCATATAATCCACAAGTGAGTGTTATTGTACTCTAAGTGCCAGGATTTCAGTGATGCTGCCAGTTTCTCCAGGCCTTAGAGCTATGGAAATAATGTTTTTTTTACAGCTAGTTAGTACATGTGGCTATTTTTCAATAACAGTTGGCATTCAGTAGCACATTAGTTTCAGGCGTACAGCATAGTAGTTGGACATTTATATAACTTAAAAGTAGTCACCCTGATAAATCTAGTACCCATATGACACCATGCATAGTAATTATAATATTACTGACTATATTCCCTAAGCTGTACTTTACATCCCCGTGACTGTTTTGTAACTGGCAATTTGGACTTGTAAGTCCTTTCACCTTTTACAGCCAGCCCCCCAAATCCTCTCCTGTCTGGCAACCATCAGCTTGTTCCCTGCATCTGAGTCTGTTTCTGTTTTGTTTGTTCACTTATTCTATTGTTTAGATTCCACACATAAGTGAGATCATTTAGTATTTCTTTTTCTGTCTGACTTACTTCACTGGCATAATACCCCTAGGTCCAGCCATGTCATCACAAATAGTAAGATTTTATTTTTATAGCTGAGTAATATTCCATTGTGTGTATGTGTGTATATATATACATATGCATATATATGTATATACACCATCTCTATTCCTTCATCCATCGATGGACACAAGTTGCTACCATATCTAGACTATTGTAAATGGTGCTACAGTGAACATTGGGGTGCATGTATTTTTTTGAAATACTGTTTCGGATTTCTTCACATAAATAACCAGAAATAGAATTGCTAGGTCAAAAGGAAGATCCATTTTTAATTTTTTGAGAAACCTCCAGTTTTTTATAGTGGCTGTACCAATTTGCAGTCCCACCAACCATGTATAAGGGCTCCCTTTTCTCTGCATCCTCGCCAACATTTATTGTTCTTTGATTTATTGATGATAGCCATTCTGACAGGTGTCAGGTGATATCTCACTGTGGTTTTAATCTGCATTTTTCTGATGATTAGTGATGTTGAGCATCTTTTTGTTTGTCTGTTGGCCATCTGTATGTCCTCTTTGGAGAAATGTCTATTCAGGTCTTCTGCCCATTTGTTAATTAGATTGGACATTTTTTGGTGTTGAGTTGTATGAGTTCTTTATAAATTTTGGATATTAACCCCTTATCAGATACATCATTGGAGAATATCATCTCCCATTTAGTAGGTTCTTTCCTCTATATATTTCAATGAACACAGTAACTATAATTATTACTCTTGACTAGTAGAATATTTTCACGTGTATATGATATGTATCATATATATTCTATATAGGATATATACTTAGTATTATCTATCACCTATCATCTATTATAGATATAGATCAAATCTATGATTTTGAAGAATAATTAAATTCTAATAGCACAGTTCTACAGTATTTACTATTACCTGGCACTATTCTAGGTAGTTCACAAACACTAACTCAATCTTTATAATAACCCCATATGGTAGAGGCTATTTTTATCCTTTTTACATACAAATGAGAAAATTGAGGCAGAGTAAGAAATTAAGCATTAAGGTAAGATTTGAACCCAGGCAGTCTGGCTTGAGTTTGTGCTTTATGACAATTTGCTGCCTCGCAAAATCAAAGCTGAGACCCACTGACATAAATCATCATTGAATTCTTCTATCACTATGAATTATAATATGAATTATAATTAAACAAATCAGATTCATATTTTATGCTACGTATTTTATAGTCCACATATTTATTTTTATTCTAAAACCCATAAAATATGATAGGTATTATGTATTTTATAAATAAGAATATAGAGGGTCTGAACTTAGAAAACCATGAACCATAACATTGACTCTAGAGCACCCAGGATATTAGACACTAGACGGAGATATGATCTACTAAAGAGGAATCAAGAAAGAAGGCCTATTTCATTATCCTTTTTTAAAATTCTTGCTTCTGATATCAACATATTAACATATCCCCTATTGGGATTTTAATGTGTTGCTATCAAAAGCATCACATAGATTTATATAGCAACTTAGTTTACAGAATGCTTTCATTTCACATTTTTTTCACTTCATAATCTTATTTCAATAGGAAAAATATGTCTTTTTTCAGGTGAAAGCAACTGCTTTAGGATTTGAACCTAGGGTCGGACTTTTTTCACTTGTCATATCCTTCCCATAATAATTGGCTGCCTCTTTATTCACAGCTTTTCTTCACCTCTTCTCTCATGGAATGGAATGATGTAGCCCTACTTACTTTGGTTGTTAATATTTATATACTCTTGCAGGAGATATACTTGAATTTCTGATTATTTTCTCTCTCTCTCTCTTTCTCTTCTCTCTCTTTCTCTCTCTCTCTCTCTCTTCTCTCTCTTTCTCTCTCTCTCTCTCTCTATATATATATAGATAGATACACACACATGTGTATATATGTACGTACATATGCATGTATACATACATATGTAGATATATACACATACATATATATAAAATTTTTAAGCATTTGACTAGCTACTTCAGTTGTTTCTGAGTCTATAAATTACCTTTGTTCCTTCTCTCCAGATTGCTCTAGATTTAAAAAATTGCTGCATGCAAAATTGTAGGTATATCTATAGTACTATAAAATTTCAACTAGACTCTCATCTGTACATCATCTTCTTGAATCATCATGACCTTTTTATTAGAGTATATGCTCTCACTAAAATTAGGTTGGAAATGATGCCTATTGTTCTCAGGAATTTTTACATCACTTCAAAAAACGGAAAGTATAGTTGCTGTCACGATGTGCTTCCAACCTTAGTTAATTAACATGTAATCTGTGAGGAATGATTATACGTATCTTGAAATGTAATGCAAAAGGACTTCAAGAAAATGCCAGGATTTCAAAAGGTCACTTATTGCCTGCAATTTAGGCAAGGGCCAAAGTGGATTTTAATCTAACTTCCAAGAGCTTTCTTGAAAAGGAACTCAGAAACTTTAGGTATACATATGATTTAGACATAAATTCTCAATGAAATATTCTCAATTGGGTATAAATCATGAGAAAGTGCTTAACCTTTAGATTGAAGACTAATAAATCAGAGCATTTAATTTCTGCATTTTTAGTTACTGTTAGAATGAAATACTCTGACAGATACCAGCTTTGCTTTGCTTTCCATTTTTGCTATTGTATATGAGAGATGATTAACCCTTCCATACTATTTTCTTTTTTGTCTTTGTTTTTCAATTTTTTCATCAAATACTTCTAATAATTGATGGTATTGAGGTTCTTGGATCAAGGTAATTCAAACTAATTTATTGTGGATGCATTTATTACCATTGTATAATATGTGCTTTAGATACCCTGCCACCTTATACCCATCCCAGGAGATCCGGAATTATATTAAATGATTCTCCTACTTTATTCTGGATATATAACGTATACATTTAAGATAAATGAAAGGAATACTGAATTTTTAGTATACTCATCCTGTCTCATTGAGCCCCAGTTTTCCTAGCTGAAAAGTGGGCATTTCTTATGTGTATCACTGGATTTTTATAAGAAAATAAGTACCAAAAATAACTCTAAAGTCCTATGAAAATGTGATGTCATTTTTAAAAATTGAAATGGCAATTAAACATCTTTAATGCCTTAATATCAAAACTTCATTTTTTTTTAATTTTATTTTATTAGTTCAACTACACAGTACATTGATTAGACTATATAGTTTATAAAACGATCCCCCTGTTTGCTCTTTCTCTCTGGCCCTCCACCTAGCCATTACATTACTGCTGACTGCATCCCCTATGCCGTGCTCCCCATCCCCATGACCATCTATCAACTACTGATTTGTACTTCTTTAATCCATCACCCCATTCTCCCAGCCACCAATTTCATCCCCTCTGTCATCAAATTGTCTATTTGTGAGTCAGTTTTTGATTAATTTGTTCTTTTTGTTCATTAGATTCCACATATAAGTGAAATCATATGGTATTTATCTTTCTCTGTCTGACTTATTTCACTCAGCATAATAACCTCGAGGTCCATCCATGTCATTGCAAATGGTAGGATTTCATTTTTTTAACAGCTGAGTAATATTCCATTGTATATATGAAGCATAACTTCTTTATCCAATCATCTGCTGATGGGCATTTAGGTTGCTTCCATATCATGGCTATTGTAAATCGTGCTGCCGTGAACATAGGGATGCATAGATCTTTATGAATTTTTTGGTTTTCTCTGGATAAATACCAAAAGTACAATTGCTGCGTCAAAAGATATATCCATTTTTTTTGAGGCACCTCCATACTTTTCCATAGTGACTGTAGCA
>NW_011889341.1:443488-446161 GCF_000151845.1 Pteropus vampyrus
GAATTATATTAAATGATTCTCCTACTTTATTCTGGATATATAACGTATACATTTAAGATAAATGAAAGGAATACTGAATTTTTAGTATACTCATCCTGTCTCATTGAGCCCCAGTTTTCCTAGCTGAAAAGTGGGCATTTCTTATGTGTATCACTGGATTTTTATAAGAAAATAAGTACCAAAAATAACTCTAAAGTCCTATGAAAATGTGATGTCATTTTTAAAAATTGAAATGGCAATTAAACATCTTTAATGCCTTAATATCAAAACTTCATTTTTTTTTAATTTTATTTTATTAGTTCAACTACACAGTACATTGATTAGACTATATAGTTTATAAAACGATCCCCCTGTTTGCTCTTTCTCTCTGGCTCTCCACCTAGCCATTACATTACTGCTGACTGCATCCCCTATGCCGTGCTCCCCATCCCCATGACCATCTATCAACTACTGATTTGTACTTCTTTAATCCATCACCCCATTCTCCCAGCCACCAATTTCATCCCCTCTGTCATCAAATTGTCTATTTGTGAGTCAGTTTTTGATTAATTTGTTCTTTTTGTTCATTAGATTCCACATATAAGTGAAATCATATGGTATTTATCTTTCTCTGTCTGACTTATTTCACTCAGCATAATAACCTCGAGGTCCATCTATGTCATTGCAAATGGTAGGATTTCATTTTTTTAACAGCTGAGTAATATTCCATTGTATATATGAAGCATAACTTCTTTATCCAATCATCTGTTGATGGGCATTTAGGTTGCTTCCATATCATGGCTATTGTAAATCGTGCTGCCGTGAACATAGGGATGCATAGATCTTTATGAATTTTTTGGTTTTCTCTGGATAAATACCAAAAGTACAATTGCTGCGTCAAAAGATATATCCATTTTTTTTGAGGCACCTCCATACTTTTCCATAGTGACTGTAGCAATTTGCAGTCCCACCAACAATGTATGAGGGTTCCCTTTTCTCCACATTCTCACCAACACTTTCTTTTTGATTTATTAATGAGAGCCATTCTGACAAAGTATGAGATGATATCTCATTGTGGTTTTAATTTGCATTTCTCTGATGAGTGGCCTTGAGCATCTTTTCATATGTCTATTGGCCATCTGTATTTCCTCTTTGGAGAAATATCCATTCAGGTCTTCTGCCCGTTTTTTAATTTGTCTTTTTGTTTTGTTGATCATTTCCTTTGCCGTACAAAAACTTTTTAGTTTGATGTAGTCCCATTTTTTTTTGTTTCCCTTGCCCAAGGAGATATATCAGAAAAGAAATTACTGTTAGCAATATCAGAGAGTTTACTGCCTGTTTTCTTCTAGAAATTTTATGGTTTGGGGTCTTACATTTAATTCTTTAATACACTTTGAGTCTATTCTTATATATTGTATGAGAAAGTAGTCTAGTGTCATAATTTGCATGTGTCAGTCCAATTTTCCCAACACCATTTATTGAAGAGGCTGTCTTTACCCCATTGTATATTCTTGCCTCCTTTGTCATATATTGTGTATGTGTGTCTTATATTGTAAGTGTGTAGGTGTGGATTTATTTCTGGGCTTTCTATTCTGTTCCATTGATCAATATATCTGTTTTAATGTCAGTACCATGCTGTTTTGATTCCTGTACCCTTGTATAGTTTGATATCCAGTAGTGTTATACCTCCAACTTGGTTCTTAAGATTGCCATGGCTATTTGGGGTCTTTTATGGTTTCATATAAATTTTAGGATTATTTGTTCTAGCTCTCTGAGATATGCCATTGGTATTTTGATAGGAATTGCATTGAATCTATAGATTGTTTTGGGTAGGATGGCCATTTTAATGATGTTGATTCTTCCTACCCATGAGCACGGTATATACTTCCATTTATTTGTATCTTCTTCAATTTCTTTTTTCAATGACATAATTTTCTGGGAACAGGTCATTTACCTCCTTGGTAAATTTGACTCTCAGGTATTTTGTTTTCAATGCAATTGTAAAGGGGATTGTTTTCTTAATTTCTTTCTGGAAGTTCATCATTGGTATAAAGAAGTGCCTCTGACTTCTGAATATCCATTTTGTGTCCTGCTACTTTACTGAATTCATTGATCAGTTCTAACAGTTTTTTGATAGACTCTTTAGAGTTCTCTTTCTATAGTATCATGTCATCAGCAAATACCAAGGGTTTTAGTTCTTCCTTTCGAATTTGGATACCTTCTATTTCTCTTTCTTGTCTTATTGCTCTGGCTAAGACTCCAATACAGTGTTGAAGAGGAGTGGTGAAAGTGGGCATCCTTGTCTTGGAATTAAGGAAAATACTTTTAGCCTTTCCCCATTGATTATGATGTTAGCTGTAGGTTTATCATATATGGCCTTTATTATTTTAAGGTATGTTCCCTCTATTCCCACTTTACTGAGAGTTTTTATCATAAATAGATGCTGGGTTTTGTAGAACACTTTTTCTGCATATATTGATATGATCATATGGTTTTTATCTTTCGATCGTTCATGTGCTGTATCACATTAATTGATTTGCGGGTATTGTACCAATCTTGCATTCCAGGAATAAATCCAACTTGATCGTGGCATATGATATTTTTAATATATTGCTGAATTTAGTTTGCTAATAATTTGTTGAGGATTTTTGCATCAGTGTTCATAAGAAGGAAAAATGTTCATAAGAAATATCA
>NW_011889341.1:447361-448851 GCF_000151845.1 Pteropus vampyrus
GCTGCTTTGGGGTAAAATGCTCTGAAAATATTAAGTCCATCTGTTCTAGTGTATCTTTTAGGCCCATTGTTTCCTTGATTCTTTGCCTGAAAGATCTGTCCATTGCTGTCAATGGGGTGTTAACGTCTCCTACTATGAGTGTATTACTGTTGATCTCTCCTTTTAGGTCAGTCAATAATTGCTTTATATATGTAGGCGCTCCTATGTTGGGTATGTATATGTTTACTAGGGTTATGTTCTCTTGATTTACCACTCCCTTTATTATTATGTAATGCTCTTTTTTATTTCTTATTATAGCCTTTGTTTTAAAGTCTATTTTTTCTGATATAAATAGTGCTACCCCGGCTTTTCTTTCATTTCTGTTTACGTGAAATATCTCTTTCCATCCCTTTACTTTCAGTCTGTGAGTGTCATTTGATCTGAAGTGGGTCTCTTGTAGACAGCGTATGCATGGGTCTTGTTTTCTTATCCATTTGGTTACCCTATGTATTTTGATTGGACCATTTAATCCATTTACATTTAAAGCGATTACCAATAGGTATATAGTCACCGCCATTTTATTATTCATATTTGTTATTTCTATTTTATTTCTTACCCTTTCTCTGTTTACAGAAGACCCTTTAACATTTCTAGTAATGCTGGCTTGTTGGTGATGAATTCCTTGAGCTTTTTCCTGTGTGGGAAACTCTTTATTTCACCTTCCATTTTAATGAAAAGCCTTGCTGGGTAAAGTATATGTGGTTGTATATTCTTGTTTTTCATAACTTTGAATATTTCTTGCCAGTCCCTTCTGGCCTGCAAGGTTTCCATTGAAAAATTAGCTGACATTGTTATAGGGGTACCCCTGTAAGTAACTAACTGCCCTTCTCTCGCTGCTTTTAAGATTCTCTCTTTGGCATTTTAATTATGATGAGTCTTGGTGTAGGTCTGTTTGAATTCCTCTTTTTTGGGACTCTTCGTGCTTCCTGAACTTGTATGTCTAATTCCTTTGCCAGTTTAGAGAAGTTTTCTGTCATTATTTCTTCAAATAGATTCTCAATCCCTTGCTCTCTTCCTCTTCAGGTACTCCTATGATTTGGATATTTTTATGCTTCGTGTTGTCCCAGAAGGCTCTTAAACTATCCTCATTTTTTAAAACTCGTTTTTCTTTTTGTTCTGACTGGGTGCATTCAGCCACCTTGTCTTCCAATTCGTTGACTCGATCTTCTGCTTCATCCCGTCTACTACTGAATCCTTCTAGTGTATTCTTCATTTCATTTATTGTATTCCTCATTTCTGTCTGGTTCTATTTTTATGGTTTCTATGTCCTTTTTTAATGCTTCCTATCTCTGTGTTGAAGTTCTCATTGTGCTCATCCATTCCCCCACTAAGTTCATTGAAAACTCTTATAATCATTATTTTGAACTCTGTCTCTGGTAGGTTGCTTGCCTCCATTTCACTTAGCTTATTTTCTGGAGTTTTCTCCTGTTTCATTTGTGGCATGTTTCTTC
>NW_011889341.1:448901-451100 GCF_000151845.1 Pteropus vampyrus
GGGTGCATTCAGCCACCTTGTCTTCCAATTCGTTGACTCGATCTTCTGCTTCATCCCGTCTACTACTGAATCCTTCTAGTGTATTCTTCATTTCATTTATTGTATTCCTCATTTCTGTCTGGTTCTATTTTTATGGTTTCTATGCCCTTTTTTAATGCTTCCTATCTCTGTGTTGAAGTTCTCATTGTGCTCATCCATTCCCCCACTAAGTTCATTGAAAACTCTTATAATCATTATTTTGAACTCTGTCTCTGGTAGGTTGCTTGCCTCCATTTCACTTAGCTTATTTTCTGGAGTTTTCTCCTGTTTCATTTGTGGCATGTTTCTTCGTTTTCTCATTTTATTACCCTCTCTGTGTTTGTTTTCTATGTGTCAGGAATATTTCTTTCGTCTCTCAGCCTTGGCCAGATGGCCTAATTTGGAAGGTGTCTTGCGTGGCCCAGTGGCACTCTCTCTCTGATCCCCTATACCAGGGGCTCTGGACATGATATTTGTGTGTGTTGCATGTGATCTTCTGTTGTTGCCAAGTCTTTATTGTTGTTAGTACATCAATGGATGGGATTAACGCTCAAGCTAATTGTGGGACTTGGCTGCACCCACAGGGTAAGAGTTGCTGTGTGGGAGCTGACCCCACTGAGTGGGATGTGTCGTAGCAGACTTGTGAATTTTTTGCAACCATCCTTTGTGTGTACTGCTAATGGGGCTAGTCAGGATTTGCTCTATTGTGGGCTGGTGCCAGCCTATGGGTACATTTGTCTTGTGGCCCCTTGGGATGGGCTCCCCTGTAGGCCAAGGTCAGCTGCTGCTTTCGATTGCTCAGAGCTACCCGGTGAGAACTACAAAGCAATCTAATGATGGTTGTTGCCTATGCTGGATCTATGGGTAAGTGGAAGAGACAAGGCTCTAGGCAGCGGTCAGTTATTCCCTGTCCCTGACCTAGGGCAGTTTAGCAGAGGGACCAGTGCTCCTCCAGGTTTGACACTGCCTGTCAGTTGCCCATAAGTCTCTGAAACTGGAAGAGCCTCTGGGTAATAAGCATGTTGGGTGGTGCAGGGACCCCGGGAGTCTCCTGGGTCTATGGAGTAAATTTCCCCCTACTACTGCAGTGTCAGTTTACGTGCCAGTGCTGTCTCTGTGGCTCCTGTACAAGTTTACAGTTGTTGCAAGGTCAGGTGCTGCCCACCTTGTGCCAGAATGCATCACTCCAGGGCAGGGGCAGCTGCCTGTCAATGTGCGGAGGGCGCTTTGTGATATTGGATGGGGCAGCTCAGGGCTACAAGGGCCACCAGGCCAATAGCCTCAGTTTTGCTGCAACTTCTGTGCCCAGGCATTCTCGCTGTAGTCACAGATCGCAGTGGGAGCAGCTGCCATCTGGGGTGGTCCCACAGACCCTTGCGCTCCGAGGACACACTATTGTAACTCTTGCAGGCAGCAGAGGTCTGCCTGCCACTGATTTCCCTGCAGTGCCCGCGCCGTGCTAACCTAAGTTTGCTGCCTGTGTGGACTGGGAGACAGAGGTGGGAGAGGAGGGCATGGCAGTTCGCTGTCAATGGGCCGCCTGGGGCATTCTGTGGGTAGGGTGGGGCGGGGTTTCAGGGAGACAATGGCAGTGGGATCAGTGCAGCCTAAGTCTTGCTGCAAATTTGGTAACCATTTGCACTGTCCTGTAGAAGTCCCAGATCAGCTTCTGTCTGGGATGGGCCCACGGTTCCCCGAGATCCACCTAAGTTCATGTTGGCAGTGGTGATCTGTGTGACCCTATCTTGGAAATACGGTGCTCACAGAGCTGGCCGCCTGCTGTGAATGTTTGGCCCTGAAGCGCGCAGGGCGTGGCAGCCATCCAGCAACAATAGTCCTGGGACATCTGCAGGTTGGGTGGGACGGGCCCATCCCCTCAGGCCAGCGCTTCCTAATGGCCCTGTGGGAGGGGTCTGCACAGTCAAGCAGGTGCAATCTGTAGATTGCCCTGTAGGGGGCCGGACTAAGGCACAATGGTGGCTGCCAGTTCAGCCCTGGTTCTGGTGCCACGTAATGCAGACTTTCTCGGTATGGATCCCTTGAGCCTCTACCCACTGCTGGTGTCCCGGGTGAGTGTCTGCAGGTCAGAAAGCCTTTGTGTGGGTCCTTGAAAGGGGCATCTAGGGTTTCAGTCTCCTTCCATCTCCCCCAGATGGCCAGAATCCCCTCTGGTTTCTACAG
>NW_011889341.1:451150-452779 GCF_000151845.1 Pteropus vampyrus
ATCCCCTCAGGCCAGCGCTTCCTAATGGCCCTGTGGGAGGGGTCTGCACAGTCAAGCAGGTGCAATCTGTAGATTGCCCTGTAGGGGGCCGGACTAAGGCACAATGGTGGCTGCCAGTTCAGCCCTGGTTCTGGTGCCACGTAATGCAGACTTTCTCGGTATGGATCCCTTGAGCCTCTACCCACTGCTGGTGTCCCGGGTGAGTGTCTGCAGGTCAGAAAGCCTTTGTGTGGGTCCTTGAAAGGGGCATCTAGGGTTTCAGTCTCCTTCCATCTCCCCCAGATGGCCAGAATCCCCTCTGGTTTCTACAGTCAGAGTTATTGGAATCTCCTTTCCCCTGGGCTGAGGAACCCCCAAATGGGGCCACGACCGCCCTCCTTCAGGGGAGCCTCTGCAGCCTCGCTCTCCCTCCCGGTGATCTTCTACCACCCGCGGTTTTGGGTCCAGCCGATTCATGACTTTGCCCCTCCCACTGGCTTCGATGTGATTCCTTTATATCATCAGACATAGGTGTTAGGATCAGCAGGACTTCAGGTGATTCTCCATGTTGATTACTTTATAATTTGGTTATTTCAATGTGAACCCTGCTTTTACCTAGTCCGCCATCTTCCTCCAGTTTCATGTTTTTAGAATTAGTCTTATAGATGTTTTTTTTATTGTAAAATTATAACAGCATAACAATAGTATAAGTATAATCCTACATTTATAAACCCCATTGATATTATTTTAACATCTAGAAGACAGTAGTAAAGTTTCAGCAACTAATCAGCTGCTTGTTTAAGTGCTTTATGAATTCAGTCCTTAGCATCCAAGAGAATTCTGTTCAAACCCTAGCTCTGAGTTTCTCATCTTTGTAACCTTAGGCACGTTACTCTGCCCTCCTTGAACTTCAGCTTTTTCATCTGTTAAATATGACTAATAGTAGAGTTTTATGTCTTAGTTGAGCTAATTCAATTCTTGGGACATAGTAAGTACTTAACGTTAGTTATTAATTTCCTTTTACATTTAGATTGGGAGGAAAGGTTTGTATTGGAGAGAATGGTGGTCAGGTAAATGGTCCACTACTGTTTCAAGACTCACAGTTCTTTTTCTGTCTGAAAATTAAAAAAAAATTCTTATTGAATAAACAATTATGAGAATTGAGGGAAGACAAGATGAATAACTTCCAAGAATAAAATGTAGTCCTTTAATGTACATTTAATAAATATTAAAAAGCCATTATTCAAAAAATCAGTTAATTCAACAATTATTTATTAAAAGTCTACTATCACCATGGATGTCTTTAAACATTGGGGATATAGCAGTAGACAAAACAAGTCCCTGCCTTCAAACCACTTAAATTTTAATGGTGGGACACAATAACCAAATAAACAAGTAAATATATAGCAAATAAAATGGTGGTAATTACTAGAGAGAAAAATTACTGGGGTGGGGGTGGAAGCAAGGAAGGAGGTTAAGTAATGCTTGGGGCTTGTGGGAGGGGTCCTTTTTTTATTTTAAATGTACTTAAGTCCATGCCTCACTAGGAAGGTGAAATTTGATCAGAGCCCAGAAGGAAGTGAGGACTCATATCTAGGGGAGAGCACTCCACTTGGAAACAAGTGCCAAGGCTCTGTGTTCAGAATGTCG
>NW_011889341.1:452829-483891 GCF_000151845.1 Pteropus vampyrus
AATGGTCCACTACTGTTTCAAGACTCACAGTTCTTTTTCTGTCTGAAAATTAAAAAAAAATTCTTATTGAATAAACAATTATGAGAATTGAGGGAAGACAAGATGAATAACTTCCAAGAATAAAATGTAGTCCTTTAATGTACATTTAATAAATATTAAAAAGCCATTATTCAAAAAATCAGTTAATTCAACAATTATTTATTAAAAGTCTACTATCACCATGGATGTCTTTAAACATTGGGGATATAGCAGTAGACAAAACAAGTCCCTGCCTTCAAACCACTTAAATTTTAATGGTGGGACACAATAACCAAATAAACAAGTAAATATATAGCAAATAAAATGGTGGTAATTACTAGAGAGAAAAATTACTGGGGTGGGGGTGGAAGCAAGGAAGGAGGTTAAGTAATGCTTGGGGCTTGTGGGAGGGGTCCTTTTTTTATTTTAAATGTACTTAAGTCCATGCCTCACTAGGAAGGTGAAATTTGATCAGAGCCCAGAAGGAAGTGAGGACTCATATCTAGGGGAGAGCACTCCACTTAGAAACAAGTGCCAAGGCTCTGTGTTCAGAATGTCGTTAGAATGTTAGAGGAACAACGAGGTGACTGGTGGCCCCACAGTGGAGTGAGCAAGGGTGCAGGAATCTTAGCAGGTGGAAATAGAGAAACAGCAGGAATAAACTCTTCATGAGTTTTGTCACAGAAGGGAGCAGAGAAGTGAAGCAGTAGCTGCTGAGTGAAGTTCAGTTGAGAGTTTTTTAATTATCATAGAAGAAATCATCGAGCCATTGCATGCAAATGGGAATGGTCTGGGGAGAGGAAAATATGACGTGGGAGAGAAGGGAAAATTGTGGCAAGTGAGGATCTTGAGTAAGCAAGTGAGATGGAATATAGTGTACAAGGAGAGGAAGTATTATGCAAGCAAAGATATTTGAAATACAAAATACCTCTGAGTGGACAGGAAAGAGATCACATCCATTCATTATTTTTTCAGCTCCTCTTGAGGTTGGGGCATATTGACGGCATGCTGAAAGATGAGAATTTAACCTCGGAAAGACTATCCTAGACAAAAAGAACACCGTGTTTTGGAGGAAATGTAATCTTTGAAATGTTTCAAGCAAACAGTATGAATGGGAAAGTTGCAGGAGATACACTAGAAGTGTAGGCAAGGTCACAACACATAGGGAACTGGACATTTTAGGAAGTTAGAAAAGTACACCCTGCTTGTCTTTCAGCAAAATTCATTACTGAAATGTAATATGTTTCTATCTGTAATATTCTTGGAACTCAGCACATTTTTCTTGTACCATTGTGTGATTTTTATAGCATAGTAAGAGTATGAGCCTTGAGATCGGATAAATATAGTTTTGAGCCCAAGCTCTACCACTTACTAGCTGTGAGAGCTGCAGAGTCTCTATTTCTTCATGTGTAAAATGAGAGAAATAGTTCTAGTAGGACCTGCATCTTAGACTTGTGTAGAATCAATGGGATTATGCAAATAAAGTCTGAGGCAGTGCTTGTCACATAGGAAGTGATAAATAAATAGTTCTTACTATTTCTACATCTGCACTTCAGTAGCAGTAAACACATCAATTGCATACTTAGTTTCAATGCAGACTCCTTAGGTACAGTTATTTCACTGGGAATAACCATTTTTTTGATTAAAAAAGAAGATATTACCATCTAAAGACCAGTAAAGCCACGTCGCTGTTCTGCAATTATGCAAAATGAATGGGACTTAATGTGTCAAGCTATTCATTTAATTCTCAGTTTGTTCATGAGTCATGTACTCTCAGAGTATAGTGTTTTTAACTGGAGTTGTAACCAGATCAATAAAATTGAAGTTTTAAAGAACCTGAGTGGAGGAAAAAGCTTTGTTTTTATCAAAAGTTTCATTAGATGGTAGTCATTGCAGTAACTTTCTAGCTGCATTACTTGGGGGATGTTTGATGTGGTCAGTTCTAGTTACCTCCAACACAAATACCAATGATATACACTACTGTGTTACTGAGACCTGTCAATGTTACAAAACTAAATACAGTTAATATGATTTGTATTTTGATAATTCAGACATTAAAATCAAGTACAACTATGATTAATTAACCTGTTAACCTAGGAGATAATTTTTACTTTAGTATTCTGATTTAATAATTAATGACTACAAAGTGTTAATTAGAAATTATTCAAAAATAAGTGCTTTATTTTTACATATTCATATTACTTTTCTTCATCTTAACAGTATTTCATTTACTTTCGTGACTTTGCATCTTAGGATTATAATTTTCTTGTAAATTTTATTTCTTCAGTTTTCATAGAGAAAAACAAGTGTTTTTCTTAATGCTGTAGTATGGTTAAATAACTATTAAAAAGGATTTAAATTTGTCAGTATACTAAAATTTATTTTAAACCAATATAGTATTATGCATATTTCAAAAGCCTACTGAAAAGGAAAATATCTTTTCATGTATCCTCTGAATAAATGATTAATTTTGTGTTAACTAATTTTATCGATGGTATTGAGCATGGTATAATATTAATTTACAGATGGTACTTAATGTCAGAATAAAATATTTGTTAAATCTAATGCTCAAAATGAAATGCTTTATTCACTTCTAATACTTTGGTGCTCGTATATCATCTCTTTAATAAAGCATTCTAGAATCTTGATAATAAATGATGTCAAGATCATTAGCCTAAGTTTGGTAGAAATTACATTTTCTTCCGGAAAATTAGAATATCGTGTTTCAAACATTTCAAAATATCATTTTCCTTGATTATTCAAATATCACAGTAGTTAGACTATTTCGTGTGTGTTTTACTCCCTTGAGATATGATTTGATTAGGCCAAGAGATACATTAAGAACAGCTCTGTATCTTATAATCTTTTTACTCATCTTTTCCTTTGTTTTTCAGTACAAGCAACACTTACCTCAATAGAGAATACAGAATTGAAAACAGGAAGTAATGAGTCTCTACTTCTGTCTTTCATGAGAACAAATACCATCAGCTCCAAGCAAAGATATCTTCCTTATTTGGCAAATGAGATTGTCCCTGTAGATTGTGGAGAATGGAGGTTGATGCCTTGCAAATATCACTGTTTAAGGAATGGATGGAGGAAGAACCCACAAATAAGATGTAGAGATATATTAGAGGTAGCGTGGACTGAGGAAACTTGATTTTTATCATCAGTATCAGCAAACTTTTTTCTTTTCTATAAAGGGCCAGATAGTAAATACTCTTTGCAGGCCATGTAGTCTCTGCTACAACTATTCAATTCTGCCTTTGTAGTCCAAATACAATCACATACAATACAAAAAAAAAAAAAAGGAAAGGCATGGCTGTGGGAATAAAACTTTACATACAAAAACAGATGAAAGGTGAATTTGGCCCCTGGGCTATAGTTTGCTGACCCCTAAGCTAGAGCAGGAATTTGCAGTGATATTAGAGAAAATGCTAATTGACCCTAAATGTCTCACTTCCTTCTTTAGCAGAGAAACCCTCTGATTTTTATTTGGACATGTAGTTGCCCAGAATAAAGACTACATTTCTTAGACTACTTTGAATTTAGGTGTAGACACATCACTACATTCTTGCAAACGGGATGTAAGTACAAATGAACAACTTTCTGGAGATGTCCTTAAATAGAGAAGGCACAGCCTGATTTGCCCTACCTTCTTCCTGCTGGCTGAAATGTGGCAAGAGCTGAAGTAGCCACCTTGAATCATGAAGTTGAATTTATGGGCTTAGATTGGCGTAATGACTACTCACCTCTAGACTTCATTTATGAGACAGACAGAAACTTGCTTAAGTCATTTCAATGTTGTTGGTTGGGGCACTTGAAGCTGAACCTAAGCCAAATTAAATCAGGAACTATTCACCATGCCTTTCTAATAATACTTCATATCATGCATTATATAAGCAGAGAGGGTAATAGTTGGCTTGATACAAGGTTTAGCATGTGTAAAGTAGGCACAGAGGAAGTATAACAAAACAAGAGAATTAAAGAGGATATTTTTGTACATGCCCATGCTGTTCCAAGTCAGAAAAGTTTCCTTACATTATTTGTGTTCTTCACAAGCTTTAACCAGCCTGCTTTTTTGCTTCTCAATTCATTCATTTCTATTTTATCTTATTACTAGCTGACATTTTTCTCACTTCTCTAACTTCCTCTTTCTCTTGTGTATAAAGACATATAAGACCAGTTTTTATTCTATAGGCATCTTCTACAGAATGTCTTCCTGTTAAGGTTTTCCACGGAATACTGCTTGGCTTTTAATACCCAAATGCCATAGTATATATTTATTTTGCAATTCACTGTTTTGTTTGTTTTCTGGTCACAGTTTTTATAGAAAATTTTGTATTTAGGCCACAAAAATAATACAATATTTTAAACAACTTTTAAACCCAGACATAATTTGTAGAATGTCAGTCACATGTACAAATCTTTAAAACAACACCAAATGTCAATAAAAGAGACATGAGTCATGAAATTCTTTGTGCAAAGATGACACAGGACAAGACAAATGTCCCCAAGTTGAGGGAATCCAAGCTCTGCACTGAGAGAAGAGGGTCCTTTGGCAGAGAGTGTAGAAAGAATTCAGCACACATGCCAAAGTTAGAGTTAAAGGGAAAGTTTATTAGAAAAGAGATAAACGCTCCACAGACAGTGTGGTCTCCTCTCAGAGGCAGAGAGTGAGAGGGACCCCAAGTGTTCAGCGAATTCTATTCATCATTCTTTAGTTCCCATTTCCTTTGATATGGACAGACAGGAAGGGAAAGAGTCTGTAGCCTGAAAGGCCTGTTGGCAGTTCTCAGCTTTTAATCCGTAGGTTCCCCACAGTTTTAACCATAGAGAATGAATGATTTTGTTTGTGAAGGGCGCCACTTAAAGACTGTTTTCCCTGTTTCCCCTTCACAGGTGTGGGGAATGGGTTGTTAGTAATCCAGCAGAAATCTCTCTCTGTTCTGAAGGTGTCCTCCTGGCCTGGCTGCAAGGCTGATCAGCACATTGCAGTCGTTGAATGTGGCTTGATTAACATTTTAATTCCCTTGCCTCTTCCCTACATTAAAGAGAGGTCCTGTCACCACATACACAGTAGCTATTTGAAACCATTTTAATTGTTCATGATCAGGAAGTCATGCCTTAAACATTTTACAGACTACATGATTACAGTTATGTTTTAGCATTTTTAATCACTTTAGAAGTTGGTTAGGAGTTTGCGGTTGATATGAAATACAATATATAGTTTCTGATTTAAAATGATAGAAAATTAGCTCTCAGTATTTTTGAGCAAAATGATTTTTAAATGGATTACTGATATAAAGTAGGAGATGTCTGTACTTGAAGCTTTTCATAATTAGTGTTCTCTTGAACTCCAATTTAATTTAGAATCTAATCATTGTTAGATTTCCTTATCTTTCCATTTGCAAGCTCACTTGTTATTTCAAAATTTTGTGATTTAAGTTCTAGTTAATCTGGGCCTTACTACTCTTGACCTAGTAGTATTACCTCACCTGATATTATCCTTTGTCTACATAATGTCCATAATACCAGTAGAAATGTGGCAAATTCCGTCAAGCTTTAGTGTGTTCTTGATTATCTGCTAAATAGCTGGTTGACTTTACTTGCTTTTCACCAAAATGGGTGTGTAAAAAAAGAAACCAAATGAATCTAAAATATTGACAATGCTGCCGGTGGAGCTCATTTCTAGTCTGAGGTGCGGTACAGTGCAATCGATAATTTAATTCTTCTGGCCAAGATAGGGATAGAAAAGATGCTGCTTATATGTCTGAGCATATGAAACACCACAGTATTTCTATACAAAATCCTTTTGTCTGAATTACTTGATACAATGCTAGAAACAGACTGCAAATCTCAACTCTGAAGAATAAAACAAGAACTCTTTCTATTCAATTCTCTTTTCTTTGTGCTGGGTATCAAATATCTAATAAACTATAATAAATTTCCTAGGGAGAAAATGGCCCTCAAAGTACTATTTTTGTTTTAGCCCACAAAAAAGTCTTTCACTTTCTGAGTTTGTTCACACTAGGAACAAATGCAAAATAAAAATCCTAGTGTCTTAGGTGACTTTGAAGGCAAAAAGAAAATGCTGGTTCTTAAAAATAATTCACAGAAATTCCAAAGCATAGAATCAGCAATGTAGTGTTTAAAGTTGACCCTGTCCCACTTTTATGAATATGAGACAAGTTATCAGTTTGGGTGCAGAAAGTCCTTGGACCACTAGTTTGGTTCTATAGCTACTCGGAGACTGTTTTCTTTAAAAACAAAATAGCAATTTCTAAATCCTAGCTCAGTGTGCAGACTACTCTAAAATATGCAAGTTAAATCATTAGAGAAATTCCTACCTGAGAGTCAGGAAATTATTTCAAATTCCCACATGGAAAAATCTGCACTTATTGTAGATTTCAATGACATTCTTGTTTTCCCAGGTAGGATTAACAGAATTTCATTTTTGTCTTTAAAGGTATTATTATTATTATATTATTTGAATATGAAGCTACAGAATATTTTTTTTATGATTATGACATTTAGGCTTTTCCCAGGGAGTAGAAAAATGTCCATGAAGATTTACATATATTAACTTTCTTCTTTTATTTTTATCCTTGTTCCTTTGCGAATTCAGTAGTCTCCAAAGGGACTCTTTGGAATAAAGCTGGAATGTTGTTTAAAATGTTAGTCTAAAAAGACCATCGTTTTAAGGTTGGTATTGTAAATTCTCTGCAGAATATCACATTTTATATTTATGAGGATTTTTCCTCAGACACTTTCTTTTACATTTTCTTAGGTTTAAGAAATGGTAGGCCAAATCATTGAAAACATTTTGGTCAGATTGGTGGATATCCTGAGAATAAACAAGCAGTGTCATGGAAGCACAGCTAATAGTCCCAAGGAGAAGTTTAAGGAAGCCATGCAAATTTCCAATCAAGGAGTCAGCAATATTGATTTTAAAAATGTGCCTTCTCTATTTCAACTTAAGATTTTAACATTATTCTCTACTGACTTGACACAAAAGGTTGGAGCAGAGGCAAGATGCCTAAATGACTCCTAGAATACTTAGGGCTGTTATTTATGGAAAAAAATATCCATCAGAGCTTCTGTTCTGTGTATACTCTCTCCATTGTTAACAAAGACATTGACTGTGCAGTCAATTTTGAATTAGTTTGCATATATGCTGCGAGACCGTGTTTGAGATTTTTTTTCTTTTCTATACAGATACCTAGTGGATTCAGCACTATTTATTGAAATAACTGCCCTTTCTCCATTGAATTACCTTGAAATCTTTATAAAAACGTTTGAATATACGTGGCTAGTTCTAGTTTTGTAATCTATTCTATTTCAGTGATTTTTTTCTCTCTGTTCACCATTACCACATGTCTGGGTTACTGCAGCTTGCTAGTAAGTCTTGAAGTAGTATAAGTCTTCCAACTGTTCTTTTTCAAGAATTTTTGGTTATTTTGGGTGCATTTCATTTTAATATAGATTTTTAGAACCAACTGGTCAATTTACATAAGAATTCCAGGGGGAGGAGGGTAGTATTGAATCTATAGCTTAATTTTGGAAGAATTGACCACTGATTATTTTGAATTTCCAGTATATAAATACATTGTACCTTTCCATTTATTTAAATCTTCTGTCTATCTGGTATCAATTTGAAGGAAATTCTTTAAGTAATTTTTAATGAATGTCTCTTGGTGGCATATTTTTTCAGCTATTGCTTATATGAAAATGTCTTTCGTTTCAAATGTTTTTGAATGTTATCTTTCTGCTGTATATATAACTTTAGATTAATACCTTTTTACTTTTAGCACTTAAACGTCCTTTCATTTTACTTTGATATCTCTTATTTTAATGATGACGAGCCATCATTTATATTTTTGTTCCCTTGGATATGTCATCTTTCCCCCTCTGATTGCCTTCAAGTGTTTGTCTTTAATTTTAGTTTTCATCAGTTTGACTACAGTGTGATTTTCTTTGTGTTTAATCACAGAGATTCTTGGATCTGTAAGTAAATGTATTTTACCAAATTGAGAAAATGTTCAACCATTCTTCCAATAATTTTTCACCCTCCTTTTTCTCACCAATCCTTCTGAGTCTGCAGTGACACTGCTTAATGTTTTGTGTACAGTTCACTATTTCTATTGCTTTTCTCCAAATTTGACATTCTATGGCTTTGTGTTCCAGTCTACTGACTCTCCACCATCACTAATTTACTATTAAAACTCAATGATGTTTTTAATCTTTCAAATATTGACCTTTTCAGTTCTAAAATTTATGTTTGAAAGTTTTAATTGTTACTATTTCTCTGCGAAGCATTCCCTGTTTATGCATGAAGACCATATTCTCGATTATGCTCTTGAATATATTTTTAAGAGCTGCTTTAAAATCTTTGTCTGCAAATTCCAATATCTGTACTATCTTGGTGTTTCCACTGATTTATTTTTCCTTAGTTCTGGGTCACATTTTACTACTTCATATGCTGGACATTATAAATGACACATTGAAATGAGCTTAAATTATGTTATCTTCCTTTAAATAGTGTTCAGGTTTTTTTTTTCTGGCTGGAAGTTAATTTTTTGTACTGTCTTCTTGATCTCGTTAAAGTTCATTTTCAAGCATTTAGGATGCCTGGAGAGTAGCTCTTGCTCTAGCATAGAGTATGGTCTTTAATCCTAAGTCATATACCTTCTGACATTTTAGCTGAATATGTAGAATATTGGAGATATTTCCATTCTGGAAGGCCAGAACTTTGTCCCTCATGTGACCTTTGATGTCTCTGTTTCCTCTCTCAGCACCAGAACAGCTGAACTCCGCTAGGCCTCAAAGTCTTGCCCTGCACGTGTACCATCCAGCCCCGCCAATGCACACCAACTTCAAGGCCCTACCCTCTGTGCAGTTACTCTCAGTCTGGTACATTGCCTCCTACAGATTCCATCCCCTTGAGCAGTCCCACGCCTTAATCTTTGCCTCCACATCTTTTAGTGGGATTTTTGTGCTTCGGTTAATTCAGCTTCCATGTGCTATGATCAGGTGCAGAGTCTGGGCGAATATAGACCTCATTTCCTGTGTTTCGTTCTCTCAAATATTGTATTCTTTGCTGCTTTCGTTACAATGCCTAAAAGTACTTGTTGAATATTCTTTGTGCAGTTTTATAGATGTTGAGAGCAGGAAGTCAAATATGCTATCAGTTGCTACATTAAGACCCAGAGAAGTCCAGCCAGGGGTTTTTAATGAACTGGAGGCAGACCTCAATGCTTGCAAAGCATTTTATGGTCGTGTACTCTCATGCTCTATAGCAGTGGTCCTCAACCTTTGTGGCACGAGGAACTGCTGCACCTATGATCTGAAGTGGAGCTGAGACGGTGATGCTAGTGCTGGGGAGCGGCTGCAAATACAGATGTAGCTTCACCCACCACACACTGCTTGCTGTGTGGCCCAGGTCCTAACAGGCCACAGATTGGTACCGGTCTGCAGCCCCAGGGGTAGGGAACCCCTGCTCTGTCAGATGTACTCAACTGTTGTTTCCCAATGGAGATAAATCATGATGCCAAATTAAAACAAAAAAGTAAAAACAATACCTGTTGCAAGCTTCTTGTTTAATTCATTGAATAGATCTGCTCAATAAATTAATTCTCTAGGTACCCAACCCCTCATGAAACAGCATCACCTGGAAGGTCAAGCCAGGAATTGTTTTGATATCTTTTTCTCCCTCCATCTATTGCTATGTGCTGTCTGCTCTACCTTCCAAATCTCTCTACTTGTACTGCTTCTGTATTAGGGAAGGCCACGATCCTTGATTTCATTCTCATCTTCCCCATACTATATTCTTTATATAGTACCCAAAGTAGTCTTTATCATACCGTAGCTTACAACCTTTCAATGGTTTTTTAGTGACCTTAGAGTAAATTTTATGGGCCTTATTTGGATTACAAAAACCCAGTGCAAATCACGAATCTCCAACTTTCCCCTGTACTCGGTGTTCTATCTACACTGGCTTTTAAAAAAAGTACTTTAGCACATTTCTAATTTTTGCCTCAGAATTATCTTCTGGAGACTCAGCCAGAAACACACTGTCGTTGTCGTCATTTTCTTTCACTTTTTGTCTTGAAAAAATGTCAAGCTTGCAGAAAGGTTTTAAGGCTAATACAAAGAACCCGTGTATATTAGTTGCCCAGAGACTTCATTCAACTTTTACCATCTGTCCCAGTGATTTCTTTTACAGCCAAAGGATTCCAAAGACGTGAGTTGTACCCAGTTGTCACATGATTAAGATGGCGGCTGCCAGGTTTCTCCACTGTAGTTACTTTTAATTTCTGGGTAGATACTTTCAGACTATGTAAAATCTCAAATTTTTACCCAATAATTTTAACATCAATTGCTGTCGTATTCCTGAATTATTACTATAATTGTTGCCAGATGTTGATTTTTCTAATCCCATTTTCCTTCCATATTTACTAGGTGTTGATATTGTACTATAAGAAGCTTTTTTAGTCCCCATTTCTATATTTATGTTTATATCAGTGTGGATTCATTGATTCCATGGGTTATAATCTGTCATCACTATCTATTTATAGATCGTAGATTTAACTAGTGTCTCTTCAAGCTGACTTTTGACATGTCTTTTTGAAATGTTTAAACTTCAAATGGCATGCTCTCTGGGACTAACCAAGGGATGTCCTCCTACATTCTACATCTAATTAGTCATAACTCCCAATTGTACTAACTCATGCTACTCTGTACTAGCTAGAGATGCCCCTCCCAACAGGATTCCTACCATTTGAGAGTATACGGGTAGTCAATTTTCATATCCTTCAGGGTTATGATCATGCTCAAATGTACATCTAGAGCATGCTCAAACCCTGTCTCACTCTGGCACCTTCATTCCAGCTAGGACACTTTTCCCTCCATTCTTCACAAGAATATGTTATACTCGTCTTTCACCTGAAATTCTTTTAAAAGAAGTGTTCCTCGAACCCCACATTTAAAATAGTCCTTGACATCATACTCAGATTAGCACTTTTATTTTTTATGGTCTCAACACAAATTTTAATTATGTGTTTAATTTGTTCGTTTTCTACTTCCTCACGATACTAGATGTTCTATGAATTTAGTTACTGGATTGGCTGCGTTCATTTCCATATCTTTAGCAACTAGCATAGTATCTAAATACAACATTGGCTCTCAAATACCTATTAAGTGAATAAAAATTGTGATTTGAGAAAATAACTCAGTTTAATAATTTCCTTAACTGGCAAGTTTATTTAATTTTTCATTATGTTCCCATTTATCCTTGGTACCTAGTCTCTGCTGCATTACCTAGTAAAAAAAAAAAAACTCAGCTAAATTTTAATTGACATAGTTTACATGTTATTATAACAGTAGCCACTATTTCAGGTTTAGAGCCTCTGTAAGACTAGGGTTATTTAAAAGAACCACATTATCTCTATGTTAAAGAAATTATATTCAAGAACTCTATCGTTTTGTTTTTATAGCTATATTAGTTTTCTAGGGCTGCCAAATGAAAATACCACAAACTGTTGGTTTAAACAACAAATTTCTACCAGTTCTAGAGGCTGGACATCCAAGGTCAAGGTGTCAGCAGATTTGCTTTCTCCTAAGGCCTCTCTCCTTGGGTTGCAGATGGCGGCCTTCTCATTGCAACCTCACCTGGACTTTTTTCTGTGTGTGTGCATCCCTCGGTGTCTCTTCCCCTCCCTATAAGGACACCAGGTATATTGGATTATGGCCACTCTTATGACCTCATTTAACCTTAATTATTTCTATGAAGACCCTCTCTCCAAACACAGTCACCTTGCTGGTTAAGGGTTCAACATACACATTTTGGGAGACACGATTCATAACAGTGGCTACCTTTGTTTTACTATTTTCAACACCACGTCTATACAGAAAATCATATTGATTTTCCCCAGTTCTTTCATCAGATGAACACAAAAACTCCAAAACACTCAGGTGGATATAAAGGAACATCTAAATTTATTCAGTACTTTGTAATTGGTATGTTCTTCTTGTTGCTGAATTCAGGAGGCTTCTACTACATTCTCAGTGATTTTTTTCAAGCATCTTCAAATATATGGGGTTTTTTTTTCTGTTTAGCTTATTCATTAAAAAACAGTTGACAAAAGCTCACAGGCACTGTTAGCTAGTATGATTTTTCCCTAAACTGAACAGATTATTTTTTTTAAAAAAATTACAAAATCAGTTGACTTATTTATTTGAATGATGTGCATTGAGAAAATACATAGTTAGACACTCTAAGTCTTTGTAAACTATTTTGAAAGGTAATATTCAAATGACTAATGTGTACAGTGTTTCCTTCTGGGTTGGTGAGGATGGTCTAAACTTAGATTTTAGTGATGATTGCACAACTTTGTCAGTATAGTAAAAAATGCTGAATTGTGCACTTTAGCAGGGTGAATTTTATGTTGTGAATTAATATGTGTAAAGGGTAGTCCTTTAACTTGTATTAATCTATTTCTTATAAATTATTGTCAACTAGTGACATTTACCTAGTATACTGAATTCAGACTAGAATTCTCTCTTATGGAATTAATTTTCCCTTACTTGAAGTCTTAAGTTTCTCATTTATTCTATATTCAGTCCTCACCATTCTGTGAACAGAATCTAATAAGGTTTCTTATTAATTTCCATTTACTTTAAGAGATAAAATTAAAATTCAGATCAGTAATCACATCAAAATTTGGAACACAAGCCATAAGTAATTGAAAAGGCAGAGTATAAGGAAGGCTAACATAAGAAGGACTCTCCAACTTCTTGAAACTAAGAAAACTGGTTTTCTTGGCTCAAAGGATGTAGATCAAATCCCTGAAGTTTAGTCATATCTAAAAGCTTCTTTTTCTGTCTGCCACCCTCATGTCACAAAATGTGCTATGAAAAAAGGGTAACTTTCTCATGATTACAAGCATAGTTTCTTCTTCTATCACAGAATAAACAAGGGATTTTGTGTGACTTGCCATTTCTCACTGCTCATGTTTATAATTCAGTATGTTGGTCTTCGTCGGGCTTTTTCTAGGACAAAAATAATGCTGTTAACTCAGGATGAGATTTAGGTACTAAAATTCAGAATGGTAAGTTTCAAGTCAGTTTTATATACTGCCTCTCATTGCTTCAATTGCTTCGTCCTGTTCAAGTAAAATGTGTTCTGACATAAGTATTGCGCTTTAATATCAAGTCGTATTTAAAATTTTTAGTTACAAATGATCTTTGAAAAAACACTTTAAATAAAATGAATAGCAATTAATGTTTACCAATGGTCAAAGTCACCTAAATGTCTGCTCTCAGTAATAGGGGAAAACTTCAAATCTGGAACTTATAGCTCTGCTTTTCTGTTGAGCAAAGTAGTAAATGCAGCTCAGGTCTACTCTTCAAATCCAATAGGTCGAAGGCTTTTTAAAAAATGTTTAATGATTTCCTCAGTAACCTATTTATTCCAGAATATCTACGTTTCCTCTTCTTGCTTCGTGCAAACTGAGCCTATGAGTTCCTATCCAAGAAGGGTTTGGCTATTTTGAATGGCCTTTTTTCACAAACTTGAATTGTAAGCTATTCCTCTTTGTTTTCTCTCTGAATGATACATAAGCTTGGGAAAATGTGGCTGGATTACTCTGAGCATAAAATGCAGAGATTCCCAGAATTCTCAGAGCTACTTCAGCCTGGCAGAGTGCCCGAGGGGCTAAGGGCTCAAGGCTGCCTTTGAAAGGAAAGGACCTAGAGAAGCCAAAGAAGAAGAGAATCAGTCTATAATTTAAATGGTGTTCCAGTTTGATCGGTTACACTAGCCTACTGTGTCTACATATGGTCACAGAATCTACTGAAAAGCTGATTCATCTGAAATAATAATCACTTTTTGCCTGGCCAATCACATTAGCCATGAAATAGATCTCATTAAGTCACTATTAAAATGCATCTAATTCAGACCCACTGCAGGTTATCCTGAGTGAAATAGCATTTGAAAAGAAGTTCTTCAAGCTGCTGTGTGAAGGATGGATGGGAGGGGAGAATCTGGGAGGCTTGCTTTTTCTATGGCTGTCCCCATCAGTTCATAGCCTTCTCAAGCTACTTTCTGCATATGTACTGTTTCACATTTTTTTCTACCACAACTAATTAATTTTTAATGCAAGTAATAGTTTCACCTCTCAATTCAGTTCCTTAGAGAACCCAGCCTAATGGCCCTGAATATGCAGTGTTCCTTAGTAAGAAATCATTTTAATGCCGATTTGGGGCTTGTAGCTTGGAGGATAAATGAAACTCTCTTTGGATTGATTTGGCTCCACTTGGATGGATAGCTTGCCCTCTCTCTTGACTGGTAATACTTCCCTGATTTGTATTTAAAGCTCGTTACTCTACCCTGACATACAGATATTTCCTACAGTTCAAAAACTGGGGTTTTTGTCATGTCTCTCAAGCGCCATTTCCTTTAGCAAATCACAGACTGTCAGAGCTAGAAGGAAATCTTAGAAATCATTTTCTCTATCCCTGCCCTGTACAAAAATAAATATTCAGAGAGAAGGATGGAAAGTTAGCTTGGATCAAGATATGAAGGTCTCCTTGTGCTCATGCTGAGGAAGTTGTACTTTGTCCTGGAAGTAATCAGAGGCAATTGAGTGTTGTAGTTGTAGTTTTTGTTTTGTGGGGAGTGGGTCAAAGTTCCACAAGATCTTTCTGGCAGCTATTCAAAGGGCCATTGGGAAGAGATAAAACTAGGGCCTGGGGAGAGCAGGTAAAGGTTTGGTTTACTATTATTCCTTGTGAGAGATAATGAAGGACTGAACTAGGTCATGGCGTGTCAGGATGAAGACATGAACACAGTTAAGTGCTAGTGGAGAAACAGAATCGGTGGGGCTTTGTGACTGATTTAATGTAGCTGAGAGAGAAAGAGGAGCTGAGTGTTTTCTATTGATGGGCAAGCCAGGTAGTCATACTGTTAATGTAATAAGGACTGAGGGCTGGAGAGTTATGAAAATGTTTGACTACGTGGGTGACAATATTAACAATGGTAATGCTAGTAATATTGACTTTGAGAGGAATATGAGACACTGCTAGGAGATGTCTAATAGATGTAGAACTCACAGACTTCATCAATAACATGTATGTTTGATTTATCTTCTAATCCCACAGCATGTCTTTTCAGGTTTTTAAAAGAGAAACAGCAGTCTTGAACTAGTTAGTGTCATTTCTGCCATTATCTTTAGCATGTCATTTCATCTCTCTGAACCCAAGTTCCTCATCTAAACGTGGGACTAACAAGACAACCTCATTTTACCTTAATTAGTGTATGGATCATTGCAAACTGGTATAGGAAAGTACTTTAAAAATGTAAAAGTTAATGCACATATAATAACTTATTTTTTTTAATTTAAAAAAACTTGAAGAGAGAAACGTGCATTCCAGTTACAGAAATTTGACTTTAAGGGATCTCCCCCTTGTGTATTCCTCGTGCATTGTTAAAGCCTTCACTTTAACAATGTACTTGAAACTAGCAAAACATTAGTATTCTTATGCTCTATCATCTGGTTGTCAATGTTTCTAAGGAAGAGCATCCACACATTTTTCACTGGAATATTTCGTTATCATCCAGGAAATCACTGGAACTGCTTTGACAACCAGGATTTTCTTTGTGATCTATATGTTGGGAAAGTATCTGTGCTGGAATATGGAGGACATGAAATCTGTAATTTTGTGGGGGAAATTGCTTGCAACTCTAATTTTTCGTTTGTTTGTTTAGAAGGACACTTGGAAGATGAATTCGAATCTGAGTGGTCTAGGTTTGCTATGTGTTGGTTTCTTTTCCTATCGATTATGAGGTGATCACCTACAAGAAAGACATAAAGTCTTAGATTTACAACAGGAAGATTGGAGACCAAGTTTTAAAAAAATTGATATATTTGTAGCTAAAAGTAAGTCCGTTGGAAGTACTTTTAAATTAGAAACCCTTTTTATTTTTTGAGTAATTTAAATTCCTAAAACCTATGTTACGCAGTCACTCTCTGCAGAAAGCTTAACTGGAAACAGTGCTGGTCTCAGTGCAACAAACTTACTCTCTTTTCCTGACTCAGACACTTGTGTAAAGAGGCGAAATCTGTCCATCACTCCAAGCTTCTGCTTAGGTGAAATATGAGGAAGAAATTGATGAGATTATGCCTGAGATTCCTTCTAGCTCTACAATTCTGAGTCCTGTGTCTTCTCAAAATTCCTAAAATCTTTTCCAGTTTGGTTTTGTGAAGTATATACAGCATAGTGGACAATTTTTCTATAATGAGATTAGGTTCAGCTCTCAATAAAATAGAATGCTGTGTTGCATTAAACAGTGGACATAAAACGTTTAGAGAGAGCTCATTGCCTGCTACAGACAGGCATTTTCAAGAACTACATATTTGGCCATTATTGCTTTCTATCTCTTCTGACTGTTATCGGGCCAAAATAATTTATTTATCTTCAGATGGCTATCCAGACATTGTCGATATTTAAAGGAACCATTTGGGGAGGAAAGCTGCAACCATGTAATATTAAAGACGCCTTGAGCAGTGTATTTTAGGCCAAAGGCATAGAGAGATACAGTGACTGGGCTATAATGGCAGAATCTTTTTCTCTACACTGCATTTCTATTTAATTAAAGCATGTCTTTCCTATTTGTTATTTCCAGTTTAGTTTTATTTTTTGTTCACAAAGAAAGCATAATGTTAATAAATACACAGACTAACATCTCTATCTTTCTAGCCTCTGTGGGGCACTGCTTCATTAGCTGAAGTCAAAAGAAAAAAAAAACTATTAATCAACACATTCCTGCTGTGCCTTTTTCCATTATGTTGCTCTACTCAGTAGTCAGTGCTCCTGCCTGTATTCATTTTGCATACAGGTATCTCATTTTGCCCGCTAATTGTGAAGAAATTTAGGTGGAAATTTTTCTATTAATTAGCCTTTGCCTTGTGCGACATTGACCTCAGTACTTCTGTGGCCATAATACTGCAGTTTAGGAATGCCAGCTAAAAATAGGAAAGGGCAGTCTGAAAACAATGTGTATGATGTACAGTGTGACCCAGAAGCCACAATTTTGCCAGTGTCAGCACTATGTGAATCACAGATGGCTAACTGTCCAGACACAAAATTAAAATTAAACTGATTCGGTATAGTGTGGACAAGGAGAAAGGCACTGTCATAGGCTCTGCGAGGGGTACCAAGAGGTTTAAAGTACGTTCTGGGTTCCCACGGGGTTTATAATCTAACAGAAATAAGACAGAAAACTGTAGTCTAAGAAAGGGATGTGGGGAAATTGGCTTTGATATTGATCACGTAATTGTTTTTCTGCACTGATTTGACAGATGTCCCTTATGTCCCACCTAAAGCTTTCCCAAAGTAGTTTACGGCCGTGCCACCCTGAACAAGCCCAATCCTGTCTGATCTCAGAAGCTATGCAGGGTCGACCCTGGTTAGTACTTGGACGGGAGACCACCTAGGAAGACCGGGTGCTATAGGCGTAAAAAAATATTAAAAAATATATAAAAAATAAGGCCCTTGCAATCTGTGAGGTCAACCAAGGGTTGCCTCACCTAAAAAGTAAGTAAGTAAGTAAATAAGTAAATAAAGCTTTCCTAAGGTAGAGGAAGTTCACTTCTGGTTAAGGGGATGTTTGCCCCTCCTATGCTGTCTAGGCCCACTCTCCAGTTTCACCAGTAACCTGAGGTAGACTGAGGCAACAGTTATAAAGGCTTCAATAAAAGACAAATTTAGAGAATTTTGAGACAATCTTGAGAGACCGGCAGGGTTTTGACAGGCACAGATAATGACAAAGGGAGAAGATCAATTGGGAAGAACAAACAGCATTAAGAAATGGAGAGTGGCCAGAAATTGAAGAGTGAGGGGAGGATTCTGGGAAGTGCAAGTGATCTAATTTGGCTGCAGCAGTGAGAGATGAGCTTCGGTAGCTAGGGAGTTACATCATCAGTGAAAGCTTAAACATGAATTCTGGCAGCAGTATAGAAGGTAGGTTAAGAGTGGGGAGAGCCTAAAGGCATGGAGAACAGTTTTAATAATCGAGAGAAAAGAAATATAAGCCTGAGCTTGTGTGAGGACTCTAGGAATGGAGATGAGGGGTAAAGGGGTGAATGATGTGTGACAATTGATTGGATCCAGGATGCCTTTGAAAGAGAATGTCAAGACAAAGCCGATTTATTTCGGTGAATTATGTCATGGCCACAATTGTTTTACTGGTTTCTGTTAGTTCTCTTATCAGTGTATTTTTTCTATTGTTATGGAAATTCTCCTATACATTTAGAGGTTATATAATGAATTTATGCATGTTTATTGTATATGTCTCCTAGCTTAATCAAAATCTTTAAGATATATAAATGTGAAATATCACTAATGAAATACAGATAGAAGACTTTCCAGTTAATAAGTAATTCACCTTTTGTCCAACTTTTCACTTGACTGCTGGAATGAGAGAGGATTTTATAAGGGAGATTATTAAGAAGAGATAAAAACGAGTGGGATGCTTTGCTCCCATCTTGGTAAATACCGAAATGACTCTCTCTCTCTCTCTGTTTTATATTTCCCAAAGATACATATGTTATAGTTAATTAACCTGATCTCATGCTTGTTCAAAAGTCTTTAAAGCAGTCATCTAATATTAGATGCAGCATAAGGGGTTCTGGCTCACAGCCACTTAGCAATTCATTGAGTAATGGATTGTTATCAGAACACTTGGACAATATCATCACTACAGCGTCTCTAAAATAAGCACTTAGAGAAATCCCTCAACCTGTACTCAACATCTCTTTCTGTGTGTCTGTATTTCTCAGAGTAAATGGCTACTACCATCCACCCAGTACACAAGTCAGGATCAATGAAGTAATTCCATTCCCCTGATAGCCAGTAAGTCACCAATTTCTGTTTGTCAAACTTTTTTAATATCTCTGGAACCCAGTCATGCTTTCCCATGCCCACCGTTCTTCCTTACTTCTTAATATTATTTTCTGCCTAAGCTTTGCATCCATACTCATCTCATCATCATCTTGTCCCCCCTCCATATAATATCGACTTCATTTAAAAACACGTTATTTAAAATAAAATGCTGATTTTATAAGAAATAACTGATTGTTCCTGAGAATTTAGAAAATACAGCAACCATTCTCAATGAGTTCAATGAAAAAAAAGAAACCTTACAGAAAATAATTGGGGTAACTGTTTCCTCAATTTCCCAAGACAATACATATTTATTGCCATTATGGAGGAATAGAACAGATGCCTTAGAATGAGGCTGAGAAACTACAGCCTGCAGGCCAGGTTTGGTAAATAAAGTTTTTATAAATAGTTTCATTGGAACAAGTCACACCCATTAATTTTATGCCATTGTCTATGGCTGCTTTCACACTACAATGACAGAGTCGAGTAGTTGTTGTGACAGAGACCACATGACCCATAAAATCTAAAAGAATTACTATCTGGCCCTTTATAGAAAAAGGTGGCTAAGCCCCACTTTAAACATTAAAGCTTAATGCTCTTTAGTGAGCTAGCTGAGAGGGGTTGTCAAGGAAGTTTAAAGAGAATGTGAAAATCTCACAAAATCATAAAACCCAAATACAATCACTACTGTCATTTTAATATATTCAGAAGTTTTTTATGCTTATATACATAATATTAATGTAACATTAATATTGGAATCATCAAGTTTTATCGAGTTAATAGTATTTACCAAATTAATAACATTGGGGTCATAGTATTAAATATTATATACTATAACTATATTAGCTATCCCTCAATTATAATTGATGGATGCTATTCCAATATATAGAATTTAGCCGTTCTGCTAACGTTCAGCAATTAATGTGATTTCTACATTTTTATTTTTGTAAATACATTTTAAAAAAATTATATAGGAGACTTTTGTCAAATATATTTAAAATTAGTCGAATGTAATGTGGTATCCTAAATTGGATTCTGGAACAGAAAAAGGGCATCAGTGAAAACCCTGGTGAAATATGAAGTCCGTAGTTTAGTTTATATTGTTGGACCAATATTAATCTTTTAGTTTCAAAAATCAATATGGCAATGTAAGATGTTAACTTTGGGGAACCCGGGTGAAGAGGATACAGAAACTCTGTGCTGTCTATGAAACTCATCTGTAAGTCTAAAATTATTCCAAAATACAAAATTTAAGATAAAATTACCTAGTACTTTATTTTTCTGGCAAATAACTCAGGTCTTTGTTAATCGGATCTGAATTTGAACTGTAGCTCTCTGCTCTTTATTAACTTACGTGTCCATGGTCAAGTTGAACACTCTGAAGTTTCAGTTTCCTCATTTATAAAATGGGGCAGAGAGTAGTACCTAACTCTTTAGGCTGCTTATGAGGATTGAGATCATAGAAGAGCTAAGTACAATGCCAGGGTCACAGTAAGTACCTAACACCGTAAGGTAAATTTATGTAAATTCCTTGATAATCAATTGACTAAATGAGAAATTCTCTGCAAACTGGAAGACAAGTAACAGAAACTGTTTTGGGATGGGTCACTACAGGCTCTACATTGCTAGAAAGAAGGAGACCAGGCCAAAGTCCACAAAATGACTCTTAGGGAAGCAGGGGCAGAAGCAGAGGCAGAAATGAAGAGCAGGGGGAGACATGGGGACAAAGTAAGGAACTGCATTTAGCCTCCCGCGGATAGATACAGCAGCAAGAGGCAGACGCAGGAAAAGTTAGAACTTAATAAGCAATAATTTGGCAAATCTGTCTCCTGGGAGGTTGGATTTCAGTGAATTGCTTCCCAGCAACTGGACCTGCTCTCAGGACTCAAAGACTGTAAACTATTAAATTTTCATTTACTGATGTAGAAGTTTAAACTTCATTATAATTAAAAATTTTCTTGATTGGCCGTTTCTCGAATTGCAAATGAAATGTGCTTGTTGTAACTCCTGAAACAGCATACTACTTCTGTATAATCCCACCCTAAAACCCACATTAACTGCTCTTTTCTCCATGTTCATATAAATACACATTTACTTGTACACACAGTTAACACTCATAGGCATATACAGTTTTTTTTATTATTCTGTGCTTTAAACATGAGATCATTCATATATTACATGTTTCTTTGTATATTTGTTTTTCTTACTCAGCAAAACCTTGTAAAGTACCACCAAGTCAACTAATATAGCTCCAATTCATTTTTTTTAATTCTGCAGTATAGTCTATGATGTTAGTGCATGCTAAATCATTTAGTTATTTCCCTCATTTGGAGAGTGGAGGGTCGCTCCCAGCTTTGTGATCCCAGGAGCGAAGCTGCAGTAAATGGTTTTCTGTATTTATTTACGTACTAGGACTGTCCTTGGGGAAGAGGCATAACCTTGAACGAGGCAACTCTTTTAGACCAAGGGCAATTCTCAGAGGACTGCAGCTGTGAGCCATCAGCAGCCAAAACTCTGGCAGCTGGGAAAATAAGTGCTTTGGTCCTGAAGAGGTATCTAGGCGGCCCACCACCGCAGCATTCACTACAACCAGTAATTAAAAATTCAAATGAAAACAAATACTACCTGACATTTACTGAATGCTGGAAAGAGGCTAATTAGTCAAAACTCAATTTGCTAGAAGCCAATTTTTTAAATGATCAATTCACCAAATTATTGAGGATTGCTGGGTCAAAAAAAAAAGTATTTTTGTTTGTTTGTTTTTGTTTTAGAAGATGCTGGGTTGGTTGCCCAAATAGCTATAGGACTTGCATTTCCATCCACAATGTGAGACCCAGAACTGGTTTATCTTGCTTTGCTGCCAGCAATTCAGTTAACTCTTTCGTAAAGTAAATGTGTCAAGGAGTAGGGTATAAGGCAGTAGGGACTGGCGTAACCTCTGTTAGACTAGTAAAGGCATGCTCAATTTAAAGACCTTGAAATTCAGTCCTTTGAAAGACTACTATGTTGGCTAAACAAAGTTTATCTGCAGGATTTGCTGCAAGAGTGGCCAGGTTGAGATGCCCTGGTTTAAAAGGAATATATATATTGTGGAACAGAAAATCATATAAGAATGGTTCATGCAGTCACCTGTGATGCTGGTTTTAATTTGGGGCAGAATTAGAGATTGGAGAGTGTTGCGATCTTATGAACAACCAGTATTTTATTTTTTAAAAAACATGTTTTCCCCCAAATCTATGGAGCAGGTATGTTATGATAGAACAGGTACTTTCCGCTTAAATAAAATACATTCAAATTATGCCTTTAACACTCCTGAATTATATAGTTCTGGGCAAGAAGCACAACTTTCTACTCCCCAATTGTTTTCTTTTTAAATAGAAATTTACTTATATATTTATTGAATACTATATGTTGGATGCTATGCTAGAACTTGGAGTTCAATAGCAAACCAGAGGCAAGGACTTTACGTATTATTGGGGGAAACAAAGAAAATCAAAAGAGAACAGAAAAGTAAAGGAATTATAAGTTGGAATAAGTGCTCTGAAGGAAACAGGAAAAAGATGGAGAAAATATGTGAAAACTTAGCATGTCACATTCTGCTAGAGAGAACAAACAGAATAAATCATACTAGGCGGAGGGAGAGAATGGCGTGGTAATAAGAACTTACTCTGAAACCCATCTGGACCTTGTCATCGACCAGCTTCATGACCTTGGACAGCCATTTAACAGCTTCCTGTCTTGATTTTTTTTTTTATTTGTAAAGTGGTGTTACTAGCGTCTACTTCGGAGTTGTGAGAATTATCAAATATAAAGAACTTAGAATGCTGCCTGGCACATAATAAGTGAATAAGTTAGCTTTCCTTATTATAACTTAGTTGATGTACGAATTAAAAAACTTACCAATTGAGAGTGAAATCATAAAATGAAATGCAAAGCAAGACATTTTAAAGAGATCGCATGTGTTTATTATACAAGGATGGTGCTTTCTGCGATAGCATCTACCATTGTCCTTCTTACACTTTGTACTATAGAAATAATGAACTAAAATTCCTAGGACATATAATGCTGTTTCAAGCCTATATGTTGTTGACTGAGCCTGGAAGGTCTTCCTTGTCCCATTTTTCTTACCTCATGAGTCATCTTTCATATTTGAGGTCAGCTATTGTCTCTTCCATGAAGCCACATCTGTCTCTCCTTCCTCCCAGAGTCTATCACACTTTCTTCTGTATGAAATCTGTACATTGCAGATAATGAAAATTTGTGCCCTGACACTGTATTCTGACTTGTTTCCATGGCTCTCTCCTATAAAAAGCTGTGAGCATCTCAAGGACAGAAACTTTGTGTTACACCCATCTCTCTCTGTCTACAACTTAACATAGTGATTAATTCATAGTAGGTTTTTCATTTGTGGAATGAATAAGTGAATAAATGAATATTTTCATTGGCATGTTTCATAATTGTTTTTGGTGAAATTTCAGCAGTTATATAGATGAGTAGATGAATTAGTACTGCAAAAAGATAAAAATTAGTACTGTAAAGAGAAAAGCAGGCAATCAAATTACCTGAGAGATAGTAGTAGCTGACATTGATTGCTAGCTCTTTGTACATATCATATTTAATCTGCTCAACACTATTAGATAATTCTGATTATGATACATGTTTTCAGAAGTAGAACATGAGGCTTGAAGAAGTTAAGCTGCTTGCCTCAGATCATAAGCTAGTAAGTAGTAGAGCCAAAAATCTCTTCAAAATCATTTCTTGCTTTGTTGTATCTACTATTCGAACTTTCACTACCTAATGTAACATGGTTTTAGAATCATGATATTTGAAATATTTTATGTTTAAGAATATATGATTATATTTAATTGTTATGGTCAAATTGAGAATACTACATCTGCCTCTTCAGGATGCACAATGTTTTTAGCACATCAAAACCTTTAAAATGTCCTATAATAAAGAACTTAATCACTTTTCTTAACACAGCTTAGCTTAATTGATGACATAACTTTCTTTTGTTCACGAGAACACTATTAAAAGGGATTCTGGTTATCAATTCCACTGTGTGGGGGGATGGTTTCCCCACCCATCCAACAAGCAATTCTGACTCCAGCTGGGTGTCCTACAATTTAACTCAATTCTGACTCTGTCTACCTGGAGATAGTGTCATGTCCTACAGGTTAATGGCTCAGTCCTACAAGAATCCCCTTCAGATGTCAGTCAAAAGCCCAGGTTATTGCCTGTCCTTTTGACCAACCGACTATAAATCTAAGGTTCCCACAACCCCCTCCTTCCTTGGGTTTGATTAATTTGCTAGAGCAGCTCAGAGAACTCAAAGATTTTACTTAGTAGATCACCAGTTTTTTTATAGAAGGATATAACTCAAGAGATGATTGGAGCAAGATATGTGGGAAGGGATGTCACTCTCTCCAAGTGTCCACATGTTTGTCATCAAGAAGTTCTCCAAAACCTGTCCATCTGGCTTTTTATAGAAGGCATCATTCCATAGGCACACTTGATTAAATCACTGGCCACTGAGAATTGATTCAATCTCCAGTCCTTCTTTTCCCCCTAGAATCACCGGGTGGGACTGAAAGTTCCACCTCTCTATTCAAGGTTGGTTCCCCTGACAACCAGCTCTCATCCTTAGGCACTTTCCATAAGTCACATCATTAATATAAGCCTGGTTGTGCTGGAAAGGGACTCGTTATGAATAATAAGACACACATTCCACCTTTATGGCTTGATGCAATTTCAGGAACTGAGGACAAGAAACCAAATATTATAATAAAAGATGCTCCCATTGTTCTCGCCACTCAGGAAATTCCAAGGGTTTTGGGAGCTGTGAGCCAGGAACTGAAAGAAAACAAATCTATATATTTGAGGACGTGTGTGTGTGTGAATGAAATATATTTTGGTCTTCTGAATGACTGAATATATATTCATTATAAATCACAATATTGCAAACACCAATCGATACTCAAACAAGCTAAGATTTTTGAGGAATACATTTTGGGAAGTGCTCACTAATCTTTGGAAATAAAGCACAAAATTTAGTCTCAAATAATTGTTTTAAAATATGCCGAGTCTGTTTCATTCTTAAACTCTTCTAGAGTGAAGAATGTGTCTGCCAACTGGAATCCCATCATTAAGAACAAGGCAGGAGTAAGGTGAGGCTGCATACAAGGAGGAGGTGACACTTTATATATAAGCCAACTGTTGCGTGCACTGCTGTCTGCAAAATTTCAAACGGACAAGCAAAGAAACAAGGAATGCTTGCCATCTCATTTAGCGACAGTCACAAGGCAATACTTATGGTAGAACACGCCCCTATCAAAAAAAAGCTCATGTAGGTTTTTAATTTTCATTCTTTAAATTGAAAAACTGGTCTATATCTCTGCAAAGAGCTAATTTATATTTTAGGCTGCATATATAACGGACAAATAGTGTTAACAGTCACTTAGAAAAATTCCATTAATGAAGAGAATGAATCTGCGAAAATTTTGTATTTGGCAGACCTGTAGATTTCCTGACTAACCATCTTGTAACTGAATATTGACACGTGATGTCACCATCTGGGTTTAGTTTTGTAATTGGATTTGGCACCAAGTACTAATACTTAGCCTTGAACTAGTGAGAAAAGACTAGAGTGTGGGCTTTATATTCAAGTGAGTCATTTGCACCAAGTGAAGACCAAATCATGTCATGGCATGTTGTACAAATTAACAGTTGAAAATAGCTTGACAATAGGAAAACGGTTGGAAGAATTGAAATAGTACATGTTCCTTGGTATTATAGATGTTGCAGAGCCCAGCCGCAGGGGCCACAACAGTCAGTATCATACATGTTTTCTGCAGTGTTCTCCTTTTCATAGATATTATTTTGTTATTTAATTAGAGGTTTTTTTATTTTATAGTACCAAGAGAGCTATTAGAAAACGTTTGTACCTAGTTTTATGTTTTGTACAGGCAGACTTTGGAGATACTGCAGTCTGGGTTACAGCTAATATCGCAATAAAGCGAGACACATGAATTTTTTTGGATTCCTAGTGCATCTAAAAGTTACGTTTACACTATATTGTAGTTGAACTGCGCAGTGAATTATATATGTATATACCTCAATTTAAAAATACTTTATTGCTAAAAAATGCTGACTACCATCTGAGCCTTTAGCGAGTTATAATCTTTTTGCTGGTTGAGGGTCTTTCCTCAATGATGATGGCTGCTGACCGAGCAGGGTGGTGGTTGCTGAAAGTTGCAGTGGCTGTGGCAATTTAAGACAGCAGTGAAGTTTGCTACATCAGTTGAATCTTCCTTTCACAAACGATTTCATTGTGGCGTGCGATGCCGTTTGTTAGCATTTTACCCAGAATAGAACTTCTTTCAAAATTCCTCTCAAACTCTGCTGTAGATTTATCAGCTAAGTTTCTGTAACATTCTAAATCCTTTGTTGTCATTTCAATAATCTTCACCAGAAGATTTCATCTCAAGAAACCACTTTCTTTCCTCATCCATATGAAGCAACTCCTCATCCATCAAAATTTTATGAAATCATAACAGTTCAGTCACATGTTCAGGCTCTACTTCTAATCCTAGTTCTCTTGCTATTTCCGCCACATCTGCAGTTACTTCCTCCACTGAAGTCTTGAGCCTTCGAAGTCATCCATGAGAGCTGGACCCATCTTCTTCAAACTTCTGTTATGTCGATATTTTGACCTCTTCCCATGAATCACAAATATTCCTAATGGCATCCAGAATGGTGAATCCTTTCCAGAGGTTTTCATCTGACTTTGCCCACATCCATCAGAGCAATCCCCACCTATGGCAGCTATAGCCTTGTGAAATGCATTTATTAAATAATAAGGCTCAAAAGTCAAAATGACTCCTTGATCCATGGGCTGCATATGGATGATATGTTAGCAGGCATGAAAACATTAATCTCGTGCACCTCCATCAGAGAGCTCTTGGGTGACCAGGTGCATTATCAGTGAGAAGTACTATTTTTGAAAGGAATCTTTTTTTTTTTCTGAGCAGTAGGTCTCAACAGTGGACTTAAAATATTCAGTACACCATGTTGCAAACAGATGTGCTGTCATTCAGGCTTTGTTGTTCCATTTATAGAGCACAGGCAGAGTAGATTTAGCATAATTCTTAAAGGCCCTAGGATTTTTTGGAATGGTAAATGAGCATTTTATTCAACTTAGTCACCAGCTGCATTAGCCTCTAAGAGAGCCTCGAAGCTTTGAAGCCAGGCACTGACTTCTCTCAAGCTATGACAGTCCGAGATGGCATCTTTTTAAAAAAAACTTCAGTTACAATTGACATTCAGTATTTTATATTAGTTTCAGGTGTCAGCATAGTGGATATATTTACATAATTTACGAAGTGATCCCCCAATCAATCTAGTACCCACTTGGCACTATGCATAATTATTATAGTATTATTGACTATATTCCCTATGCTGTACTTTATATCCCCTTCACTATTTCGTAACCAGCAATTTGTACTTCTTAATCTCTTCACCTATTTCACTCTGCCCCTCAACTCCCTTCCCACCTGGCAACCATTAGTGCTCTGTATCTGTGAATCTGTTTCTGTTCGTTTATTTTGTTCTTTAGATTCCATATGTCAACGAGATCATATGGTGTTTGTCCTCCTCGGTTTGACTTAGTTCACTTAGCATAATACCTTCCAAGTTCATCCATGTTGTCCCAAGTGGAAAGATTTCATTCGTTTTATGGCTGAGTAATAATCCATTGTATATATGTATCAGCTCTTCTTTATCCAATCATATCCAAGATATGCTTCTATATCTTGGCTATTGTAAATAAGGCTGCAATGAACATATCATATATGTTTTCAAATTAGTGTTTTGGATTTCTCCAGATAAATATCTAGAAATGAAATTACTGCATCATAAGGTAGTTCTATTTTTTAATATTTTGAGGAAACTTCAAACTGTTTTCCATAGTGACTGCACCAGTATGCAATCCCACCAATGGTGTTTGAGGGTTGTCTTTTTCTCCACATCTTTGCCAACATTTGTTTGTTGATTTATAGATGATGGCCACTGATATGACAGGTGAGATTTGATATCTCATTGTGGTTTTAATTTGTATTTTGCTGATGATTAGTGACATGGAGCATCTTTTCACGTGTCCATTGGCCATCTTTATATCCTCTTTGGAGAAATATCTATTCAGGTCCTCTGCCCATTTTTAATTAGATTGTTAGTTTTTTTTTGTGTTTTTTTTTTTGGTGTCGAGTTGCTTGAGTGCTTTATAAATTTTGAATATTAACCCCTTATCAGATATGTCATTGGCAATATCTTCTTCCATTCAGTAGGTTGTCTTTTCCTTTGGTCAATGGTTTCCTTTGCTGTGCAAACATTTTTTCGTTTGATGTAGTCCCATTTGTTTTCTTGTGTTTCCCTTGCCTGAGAAGATATATCCAAAAAATATTACTCAGAGCAATGTCAGAGTTTACTGCCTATGTTTTCTTCTAGGAGTTTTATGGTTTCGGGTCTTACATTTAAGTCTTTAATCCATTCTGAGATTACTTTTGTATATGGTATGAAAAGTAGTCTGTTATAATATTTTGCATATATGTGTGTAATTTTCCAAACACCATTTATTGAAGAGACTGTCTTTACCCCATTGTACATTCTTGCTTTGTTTGTCATAGATTAAATGACCATAGAGGTCTGGGTTTATTTCTGGGCTCTCTATTCTGTTCCATTGATCTATGAGTCTGTTTTTATGCCAGTACCATGCTGTTTTGATTACTGTAGCCTTCTAGTATAGTTTGATATCAGGCAGTGTGATACCTGCTACTTTGTTCTTTCTTGAGATTGTTTTTGGCTATTCAGGGTTTTTTGTGGTTCCATAAAATTTTAGGATTATTCTAGTTCTGTGAAAAATGCCATCGGTATTTTGACAAGGATCGCATTGAACCTATATATTGCTTTGGGTAGTAGGAACATTTTAAAAATGTTAATTCTTCCTATACATGAGCACAGTATATGTTTTCGTTTATTTACATCTTCAATTTATTTCTTCAATGTTTTATAATTTTCTGAGTACAAGTCTTTTACCTCCTTGGTTAAATTTATTTCTTTGTATTTTATTTTTTGATACAGCTGTAAATGAGATTGTTATATTTTCTCTCTGATAGTTCATTATCGGTGTATAAAAATGTAACCAATTTCTGAATGTTAATTTTGTATTCTGCTACTTTACTGAATGCACTGATCAGTTCTAACAGTTTTTTGGTAGAATCTTTAGGGTTTGCTATATATAGTATCATCATCTGCAAATGATGACAGTTTTACTAATTCCTTTCCAATTTGGATGTCTTTTATTTCTTTGATTATTTTAGCTAGGACTTCCAATACTACATTGAATAAAAGTAGTGAAAGTGAATATCCTCATCTTGTTCTTGATCTAAGGAAAACACTTTTAGCTTTTCAACATTGAGTATGATGTCAGCTGTAGAGTTTTCACATATGACCTGTATTATGTTGAGGTATGTTCCCTCTATTCCTACTTTGCTGATAGTTTTTTATCATAAGTGGATGCTGGATTTTTTCAGATCCTTTTTCTGTATTTATTGATATGATCCTATGATTTTTATCCTTCATATTGTTTATGTGGTGTGTCATGTTAATTGATTTGTGGATATTGAACCAATTTTGCATTCCAGGAATAAATCTCACTTGATCATGGTGTATGATATTTTTAATGTGTTGCTGAATTTGGTTTGCTGATATTTTACTGATAATTTTTGCATCTATGTTCATCAGAGATATTGACATATGATTTTTTTTTTTGTAAAATCTTCATCTGGTTTTAGATTCAGGGTAATGCTGGCCTCATAAAATGAGGTTGGGAGCCTTATCTCCTCTGGAATTTTTTGGAATAGTTGGAGAAGGATAGGTCTTATTTCTCTGACTGTTTGGTGTAATTCACCCGTGAAGCTGTCCAGTCCAGGACTTTTGTTTGTTGGAAGTTTTTTGATTGCCAATTTGCTTTTGTTATAATCAGTCTGTTCATATTTTCTATTTCTTCTTGGTTCAGCCTTGGAAGATTGTATGTTCCTAGAAATGTATCCATTTTTTCTAGATTGTCCAATTTGTTGGCATATAATTTTACATCGTATTTTCTTATAATCTCTTGTATTTCTGTGGTGTCAGTTGTCACTTCTCTTCCATTTCTGATTTTATTTGAGTCCTCTCTTTTTCTTAATCTCATTAACAGTTTATCAGTTTTGTTTATCTTTGCAAATAACCAGCTCTCGATTTCATTGATCTTTTGTATTTTTTTAGACTATTTTATTTCTGTTCTGATCTTTATTATTTCCTTCCTTCTGCTCACTTTGGGCTTTGTTTGCAGTTCTTTTTCTAGTTCCTTTAGTTATAGGATTAGATTGTTTATTTGAGCTTTTTCTTGTTTCCTGAGCTAGGCTTGTATTGCTATGAATTTCCCTCTTAGGAGTGTTTTCGCTGTGTCCTATACATTTTGAGTCATTGTGTTTTCATTCGTCTTAAGGTATCTTTTAAATTCTTCCCTTGCTCTCATTGTTAACCCATTCGTTGTTTAGTAGCATGTTATTTAGTCTCTGTGTTTGTGTATTTTTCACTTTTTTCTTACAATTGATTTCTAGATCCATACCACTGTGGTTGGAGAAGACGATTGATATGAGTTCAGTCATCTTAGGTTTATTAAGACTTGTTTTGTGGCCTCGCATGTGGTCTGTATTGGAAAATGATCCATGTGCCTTGAGAAGAATGTATATTCTACTTTCAGGTGAAATGCTTTAAAAATATCAATTAAATCCATTTGGTCTAGTGTGTCATTTAAGGCAGTTGTTTCCTTGTTGATTTTTGGTCTGGCAGATCTGTCCATTGGTGTCAATGGGGTGTTAAAGTCCCCTGCTATGACTGTATTACTGTCAATCTCTCTCTGTCAGTTAATATTTGCTTTATGCATTTAGGTGCTCCTCTGTTGGGTGCATACATGTTTACTAAGTTTATATCCTCTTGTTGGATTGATTCCTTTATCATTATGAAATGTCCTTCTTTGTCTCTTATTATAGCCTTTGTTTTAAAATC
>NW_011889341.1:485191-498073 GCF_000151845.1 Pteropus vampyrus
CGCTTGTGAGATTAGCTTCCTCCCTGTTTTGGTGACTGTATTGTTAGAGATGCATCATAGCTCAGCTCTAGCAATTGCACTAGGCCATACGATCCATACATATTGATAAATTTAATTCATATATCAGGACCCACAAAATAGAGACTGCCCCAGTGGCCTGGCCCATGTCACAAATATAAACCTAAATGTGTCTGCACTTTTGAGAAACACCTGTCAAAAAAATCCTAACATACACCAGTCACAATCCTCCAACTTAGCTATAGCTAGCTCACCTTCCCTTGGAAAATAGGACCCACTTGCCTTATAAGGAAATCCCCAGCCTGCTAGCCAATTATGCCATTTCCGTGGCATCTCTTCTAATGCTCTATAAAACTTGATCTTGCTCCAGATCCATCAGCAGTAGTGTTCACTGCTTGTGAGGCACTGTACCCCCCTAATCCATGGATTGTTTTCCTTTGAATAAAGGCTATCAAATTTGTTAATAAATTGTATTTTTGCCATTTGACAATATGTATATCAGTCTGCCACCTTGCCTTAATATTCTCCCATTCCCTTTTCCTCTTCACTTACAATCATTTATTTATATCCAATCTTATTACATAAAGGATCTGAGTATGTTATGTGTGCACACATACCTAATTGACTAAGCGATCATCTAAATTGGACTGGCATTATCTGATAGATCTCTATATTATTTCATTCTCTTATACTAGAGGTGTATGGGTCTATATTCATATATAAAGTCGATCTATTTAGATTATGAGAAATATAAAAATGTCTACATTGTGGCATTTTTCAATCCTTCATAGCACATAGTTCAGGGCTCTTTTCCCCCTCATTTTATTTCTATATAGTACAAATTTCTTAATCTTTCTTTGCCTCAATTTTACCGCCTATAAAATGGAAAAAGGGCACATCACTCATAGGTTTGTCGTGAGGATTAAATGAGAAATAAGTGACTGTACAATTTAGGTCAGTGACTACCACATATTAAGTGGTTAATAAGATGCAGTTATATAAAGCCATGTATATTTGCCCCAGTGTGTACATTTGGAGTTTTGATAGTCCCATTAGAAAAATTACTGACATTTTAGAGCTGAATAGAAACAAATCTATTGCTACACTGAAGCAAAGTGAAACACAGAATGAAGAGTCACCCATGTCTGATATTAGATAGCTCTAGTGAGTCTTTTCATTTTCGCTTGTGTTTTCCCACATTACCACCCTTCCTCCCTGGAGGCCGATAAGAGTTAAGGAACAGGATGACAGTAGAGTTCATATTATTTACATTTATTTAAAATTTAAATGAATTGAGAAAAATGGCATGATAAGAGACCACTTATTTTTAACAACATTTAGAAATAAAACCATTTCATAAATATAGAAATAAACCACATTCCTTTTTCAAAATCAAGATAAAGCTTTATCCTTTGTGATACTTAAATATCCACTATAACGTGAAGAGTAGCATGTTAATTGCAAGAACTATTTTGATCATCTATCCTACTCGGTGGAAATTTGGCCAAGAACATGTTTTATTTACATCTTTTAAAGGGATGTCTCCCCCTCCAGTACAGAAATGTACTGAAATTAGTTATCATTAATCTCTAAAGAAGAATCATTGTTTTTGCTTTTAATATGCTGCTTAGCTCATTGAGCCATACTTTAGTTTACCTTTAGAGTTTAAAAACGCTGTCATCATCAAAGTAGACAAAATTCTTTTGTTTTATAAATTACCAATGGGAAACTGTGTTTCCCTTGAAATTGCCTTTTTGTGTGTGTAATATACCAACCATAGTAGCCAGGATGTTTCAGCTCTGTCATTGAATTTCTTTTGCATTGGGAAAGTTAAACCTAGCCCCGAGCTTCCATAAGTCATACCACCCAGCTTATTATCCTTGTTTCACCACTGTCATTAAGAAATATCATCTTTTTAGATGAAACAGTACCCTTCAAAAAGATTTACTGTTATTCCTACTACAGTTTTTCTCCTTTGATGAGAAGCAAGATAAAAGGCAAGAAAAATAGTAAAATCATATACAAAACAATACCTTAGCTTTTTCTTCATTTTCATTTTTCTCTGAAATGTATTTACAGTTTGCACTCTGGAAAACCTTTTTCATTACACGATGCATAAACATAAAGAACATGTGGTGATATCCATGGTGTTTGTGGTTAGTTTGCTCTTTGTGCTTATATTTTCTTGCCGTTGGCAAGAAATAAGTGATTTTGCAGTTTTCTTCACTGCCTTTTTATGAGTATAAAAAAGTACTTGATCTTAATATTTTTCATAGATCTTTTGCTAATGCAGTTGTCAAAACCTTCCGTCTCTAGGTTGTTTTTATAGTCACAGCCAGAAGGCGGGTAATTTCAATCACTTGGTAGCATATTAGAATTAAAGCCAAAAGGATCTTTGCATGTTTTCCAATGTGCATTGTACACCAAATAAGGAAGAACGGATGCAAGCTTCGATCAATTAATTCTTGGTATTTCCTTGTCCATTGTAGGGGAGGAATAATAACTTTTCCTCTCCTCTTTTATAGGTCTTGGATAAGACACTCCCTGTGATAAAGAACATAGTAATAAGAGAAAAACAAATTTAATTTGTAAGTACGGAAAGCCCAGGTAGACGAGGCTTCTTGACAAGTCAGGCTCTTGAGATTTATATGCCATCCTGAGCTAGGGAGGAGGTAGGGGTTTGGGACTCCAAAGGGGAGGAAGACAATTCACGGGAAGATAGGAGGAGCAAATGAAAGATACACAAATGATTGACATGCCATGCAGAGACAAAGGGACAGAGAGAGAGAGAGAGAGAGAGAGAGAGAGAGAGAGAGAGAGAGAGAGAGAAAGGAATGCAAAGAGTCCTTGTTAAGTTTCCCTGTTTACTACAGCTAGCTTCTACCTACTCTTTGTATTTATCTCTGGTGATAGTTCTCTTCCTGGAATAGGCCTTCTGTCTAAATTCTTTTAGGCAGCTAAGGGAAGGGTAAAGAAAAACTTCCTGAGTCTGCTGTTACAAATAACCAGCCTAAAGTAATCTGTATGCCAAAGAGAGAGATTTCAGAGTAGCTCCCCTATACCACCAAAGCTTCTGTTGGAGCTGCTTAAGAAGTTACAAAAAATCTAGGCACAGAGGCCATCCTCTGCTATTGCCCACAGAACAGGCAGCCCAAAGCAAATGGCAAGAATTGCATTGGGTTCTTTTTCTCTGTGTTATTGCATCTGGTCTCATTCATTGCACTAGATGTCAGTGAATACAGACAGATAGACGGAGGTGATGGAAATATATAGATTCCAAATGGCAAAGTGGGAGGCTATCTAAAAGCATTTTGTGTGTTCGTATTTGTTTCTGGAAGTCGAATGAACACAAAGGCAGCAAGGATTGACATAAAGCATACTCCAATGTGGGCTGCCAGGGAGTGTTTACTGCTCTGTTTTATTAGGACCAAGTGGCAGGACCACCAGAGAGATGATCTCCATCTTGCCAAGGAGCTGAAATATAATTATCTGAGCATTTTCTACTACTGTATATTTCCTTTGTAAAATCTCAAATTCTGTTTGAGTCCTCATCTTTGTTTATGGGATCAGAAGTCACTGTTACTCGCTGTTCTTCAAACTCTGCAATTCAGTGGTAATTACCCATCTCAGACTAGGGGATGCCCAGGAGAGAAGAATGATGAGTAGTCTCTACAGCATGAAGAGCCAAGAATAGATTAGAATCATGCTATCACTGATATAATTGTGCATGTTTACAGGGGGAGCTAGAAGTGATGTGAGAAAACTAAAGCCCTGGGGAAGATGAACATAATGATCCTTTATCCACACGGATGAGATGGACATCCAGTGGTTACATTCTTGGTGATTCAAAGTGTTGTGTTCTAGATTGCACGAGGAAATTCTTCAGGGACATTTGGCATGTGTTTCCAATATTTAATTCAAATTTTATTCACATACTTACATGATTAAGAGAGACTGTATTGGGTATATTTCATATAATCTCGGAAAATTTAAGAGAGATTGAAGAATAGGCCAACCACAATCCTATTCTCAAGGATTATTACAAAAATGCACTGAGTGGGGGAAACAAAAAATAACCATGCCAACAACCTATAGTATAAGTAGCGATGGCAGAAAATAGCTATCACATTCTCTGCTCAATGAGCAAAAGGTTCAAATTTCTATGATACTGTGTATTAATATTAAATACAGGTGTATGGGTTCCACTTTGACATTTTACTGGCTATTTAGATCATATAAAATAAGAAAAAAAAAGATCTGTTAAGGACTAAATCTCTGTCTCAGAAATGTGTAACAGGAGGGCGGATGGTACAATAGGATGGCCCAGTGAAAATCTGTCTCCATTGTTGAAATGTACCTGTCATGATTATGGGAACACCTCTGATTAGCAAATGGAAAGTTTGCTCATTCCATGTCATCTATATCATAGGAGCAAGCATAAGGAGATAGTGGTGAAGGGTCAGAAAGAACAAAACAAAACAAAAGACTGTGGTAACTATGTGAGGTGTGATAGATGTGTTAATTAACTTGATTGTGGTAATCATTTCAGTGTACAGGTTTATCAAATCGTCACATATGCACCTTCAATATAAATAATTTTTGTCAATCATACTTCAATAATGCTAAAAAATATTTTCAGCTCATAGTGATTAAACCTTTCAGTAAAAAATATTAATGAATTAAGTTGTTAACTTTAACACGTCTATAATTGAATGACTTCAGCTATATTAGGAGATAAATTTTGCAGAATTTTGTTTTATTTTCTCCTAAAAGTTATTGAGCATCTTCTGTTTTAATATATACAGTACTTCATTTAATCCTATCAGGCAGTCGCTATCACTTATTTTAGAGATTCAGAGAGGTCAAATAACTTCTATAAATATTTTTCAGTTTTATTTCCTACATATTAAACTCTGCATAAACATAAGAATTCCCGTGTGCTAGATTAAGCTCTAAGTGATGATCTTTCTCCTTCAGAGGTACCGAATACACCAAGAGCTATGAACCATCGGAACAGAGATAGCCAAAACAGGGCTATCAAAACCTGTCAGAACCAGGGCTCAAGGTTTCTTATCTATGCTTCAATTCAAGTAGTTTTGCTTTTACCTGTTTTAGATATTGGGGCTCTACATATTATTTTCGAAAAATAATATCGAGCTAATAATAATGGTTGAAAATCATAATGCCTCTCATCTCCAGAAACATAGCAATGGGGGCTAGAGATGGAGTTGGGGAGTATTTGCATTTACTCCTAGAGTTTCAGGGTACAATTTTTGGCCAAACCTTATTAATGTGCAGGCTAAGTCATTTCAGGTATGAAGAGCAAAGTCTCAAAAGAGCAAAGACCAACGCAGCCATCACAGGTTCATTTGGAAGAAATTGCTTTATATATCATTTTATTTTCACCATTTCAATCCTCATATTTGCATCATATAGAGCTGTCTAGATTGGCCAGAGTATTCCAAAGCTCAATATTTAAGAATGAGCTAATGAACCTGAGTTTTGTTTTTGTTTTTGCACCATGAGAGTGACTATAAACAGCTTAGAATAAAGCTGTTTGGGAATAAATGTCATTTTGGGAATAAATGTCATTTTGGACTATGGGACAAATGATGTCTGCAGCTCATGAGTTGCTGGACTGGATGAGAGGTTGTGCATATTTACCCGAGGGTTCAGTATGGCAATAACTCATCTTCCAGATGACAAATTTAAAGTACTTATAAATTTAAAGTACTTATAAATTACACTTCGCTTAATTCTAAAAGAATTTAAAATACCAAATGAAAATTTTCTTGATGAGTGTAGTTAAAATACCAAAAAAATGAGTAAACATACAAATACATATACATATGAGAACCTATTTTAAAAGAGGAGTGAGAGGATTGTGTTGGAATCTGGACTAAATGGATAGAAACTGAACAGTCAATTTAATGGCCCAAACAAGAAGTAGGATCCATTGGGTAATATTGTGTTCTTTTCTGATGAAAAGAAGCAAAGAATTTAAGGTGCCAAAACAGCTGTTTCTTGACATTGAATTCTAAGAAGGACATATAGAGGGACCCTTATCTTCAACTTCAGTTTTTTTTAATACAACTTTTTTTTATTATTATTTAAGCCTACAGCACCTGGTCTTCCTAGGTGGTCTCCCATCCAAGCACTAACCAGGCCTGACCCTGCTTAGCTTCTGAGATCAGACATCAGGCTTGTTCAGGGTGGCATGGCCGTAGACCATGGACTGTGGCTCCACTGGAGTATGAACCCAGGACCTTCTGCGTGTAGAGCAGACGTGCTAACCGCTACACTGTGGAACCACGTCCTAATACAACAACTCTTAAATGGATGCTTCTTAAATAGATTCTCCATAAATGCTGAGTGTCACATGGAATCGGATTTCAGTGGAGGCATTTCTGTGGGAAACAAGGCAAACTAGTCCAGGTACAAATACTGCTGATGGAACAAAATGGGACAAGTGCTTAGAGCATTTTGAGGTGGGAGTCCACAGATCTTCTAGTACTTTCTCAAATTTCAGCCCTTGGCTCATAGTACAGGTTGATTTTGATTAATAAGGAAGGAAGGATTGGAGAAGGATCAAAAATCCATTGAGTAGTATAAGAGAAATGGAAACTTTGCCCTTCTGCCCAAGTGTCAATATTTCTCTATAAAAATCCAGGCGCTCTATCTCGAAGGGTCCCAGAGATTGATTTGAATATAGTTTTGGGATAGGACAGCCCTTATTCTACAGAGAATGGGAACAAGGGTGATTTGAAAAGCAGCATTAAGGATTGAAGCTGAGATTAATAACCAGACAGACAATCGACCAGAAAAATTAATCCAAAAGAACTATGGAGAGGGTCATTAACTGGTATAAGGTGCCTGGATAAACACATAATAGGTCAGAGGAGAGCAATCAGGTACAGAAGAGAGTGCTAGGCATCCTCTGGAGATACTACTAGGGAAACTTGCACGTTTTACGTGGTGCTCACTGGTATACACGTATGGGCCGCCATCTGACAAAGAGAATCAAGGTGGCTCATACACCAGGCGTTAAAGTAACTCACAGGTACATATATTTTCCCTTCTAGATGGTGAACTCCATGAGGAAAGAGACTGCTTGTATTGTTTATTACTAAATTAGCCATTAAAAGGCACAAGGCTTGACAATTAGAAGATATTCAAAAATGTTTGTCGGAGGACAGATTTGCAGTGTGTTTTTGCATTTAATAATGGCCATTTGTGATAAGGGAGAGGTGACATTATCCCTATGTTATGCATGAGGATGTAAGGCAAAGTTTAAGTAACTTATACATCCTACAGCCCCATTCATCTGCTTAATAAGTAGCAGTGGCATCATTTGAACACAGGTCTGCTTTATGGCAAAGTTCATTAGGCAGCACTGTCACTTTATCAAGCAAACATTTAGAGAATATACTCAGGGCACCAACGGCAGTGTTAGGTATTGGAGACACTGCAGAGTTCCTTCAGTAAGCACCATGTAAAATTTGCAAGCTTCCCTAGCAATATCTCCAGAGATAAGACATGGCCCTCAGCCTCTGAAGCAGAAAAGCAGAGGGTTAGACAAAGCTAAAACACAAAGCTTTCTTAAGATTTAAAGATCTGGAAAAAAAAATCGCAATAGGTGACAACACAAACATTTAACCCCCATGAGAGAGGATCAGAAGTTTTTGATTAGAGGCTGGCAAAGTTGACAGTAGCAGAATTTAAGGAGTCTGTATCCCACATGTACATGGGAGGCGTGGTAGGCAGAATTGTGGTCCCTGTGACCTTCTCTTCCTCTCCTTTCTCCCCCAGGAATAGATTATATTGCATGCCAAAATGGACTTTGCAGATGCAATTAAGGTTCTTATCAGCAGCTTTAAAATAGGGAGATTATCCTGGATTATCCACTAGGCTCAATATAATCATATGAGCTTGCTATTTGATTTCCATTTTGTTTACTGCATCTTCTTTCTCTTTGATCACATTAGCTATATGGATAAGTCATGCATAGATATATTTATCTTGCCTTTTCAAAGAACCAGCTTTTGTTAACTCATATTTTACATTCTATCTCATTTAATTTGCTCCTAATTGTATTTTACATATTTTAGATTTAGTTTGTTGATTTTTAAAGCTTAGTCAAAAGCTACTTTTTCCACATATTCTAATAAGCATATTCAAATCTATAAATTTCTCTGTAAGTTGTGCTTTAGATATATTCCATAATTTTGACAGCTACCACTCCCATTGTTCTTAAATTCAAAAGATCTAATCATTTACATTAAAATTTATTATTTAACATTTTGGTTTATTAAGCATTTTTTCCTCAAGACGTACGATTTTTATCACTCTTTTATTCTAAGATTTTGATTGTCTTAGTTATGCGTTGCCTCATAAAACAACAATTTTATTATGTTCAAGGATGCCATGGGACATAAATTTAGGCAGGGAACAGTAAGGATGGCTTTTCTTCACTCCGCAATATTTGGGGCCTCAGGTTGGAAGGATTTAATGACTGGGACCACAGTCACTTAAAGGTTTCTTTACTCGTACGTCTGGCACCTAGGCTGCAATGCATTAAAGGCCAGGCTTAGCTGACACAACAGACTAGAGAGTAAGTAACTACACGTGGACTCTGGCCTAAGGCTTCTCACAGAATGACAGCTGGGTCCCAGAGTGGAGCATCCAGAGAGAAAGTGTTCTACAAGACCCAGATGGAATCTGCTTGACTTGTTTGTGACCTAGACTCACAAGACACATGGAGTGGTATTTATGGTACTCTATGGGTTGAAGCCATCCAAACCAGCCCAGATTCAAGAAGAGGGGAAAAAGATCTCATCTCTAATATTCTGTGGTCATGTTTTAAAACTGCTTCAAATGGACCATGTTCAAAGAGCATGTGATGTTAAATCTTGTGGTTTATATGTGCCTCGTATATTTATTTCCCCATATCTTTAAGTATATCTTTTAAAATGGGATATTGTTGGGATTATTTTTGTTTATTCAATATTAGAGACTCTGTCTTTTAATTGCCCCACATGAATACAGCTGGTACAGATCCATGTGTCCAGGCTCGAACACTCCTTGATTTATACTTTTATTTATTTCTTTGCTTTTTCCACACGTATCTTGTTTTGTGAAGGCTCTGCGTGCTCTGCAACAAGTGCCAGACAGTAAGTAAACATCGAGATTTGTACGTGCAATCGGGAGGTACCTCCCAGTTCCATGCCTGACCTAGCCCAACTTAGTCACATCCCTGCCTCGTGGCGCTCCAGGACAATGTGGAGGAAATTAACAAATACAAATAGAATCATCTGCCCCAACTTATGCCCTTGCCTTGGGTCTTTTATCCTCTCCAGTTTCAATTACTCATTTCCCCTCCGTGTTGGGACCCAAACATTTTCTATACGTCTCTGGAAGGATTTCTCACACATTTATTTCCAGTATGGAATGTAGGATTACATTTTGTCAATATCTCAACTTCTCCTTAGTTGCTTCTTTGACTGGGTTTGGAGAGGATGTCCATGATAGTTTCACTTCTTGTCTCAAAATCCTTGGTTTCATAAAAGTGAATCCATCTGATGTTTTCAAAGTATATGTATATATGATGGCATGTTATGCATTTTCTCTTTAGCTTAGGAAATCTAGTCACTATAAGCTAGGGTAAATCTCTCATACTTATGCACAACACTTTATGGATTTTACAGCATCATATGCATTATTGCAGTGCTCAGAACAACACTGCCATAGTTATAAATGAGTAAACTGAAGTTAAGTGATATGTCTGTAAATGCAGCTAATAAGAAACATAGATGGAGCTTAGGTTCACATCCTCTAACTCCCCAAATTTCTTTCTATACCTTCCCAATGCTAAGTTTGAAAAATACTTAACCGAGTCACAAAAACAGCCACAGACAGAGTGCATGTTGAGTGAAGACGTTTTAAAAATGAGAGTTTTAAAATACTTAATGTCAGTATAGCTATTTAGAGAAAGTAACAGCCTTAAGTGACGAATTGACTATATAGGTTTAGAAAACCAATGACAAAATAGACATCCATATGGTGTGCATGCTTATTTTTTAAATTTAGATTTTTTGATTAATTTTATTTTAATACAATTTCAAATTTATGGACAGTTTCAAGTGTAGTATGAAGAAATTCCTTTATTCTTTACCAGATTTCACTAATATTTTATCACATTTTCTCCTTTCTCCTTTTTTTACTATCTCTAGCTATACTTCCCCCAAAAACCATTTGAGTTAAGTCACACATACTATGAATCTTACTTTAAATACCACAGGAGGTAGATCCCTAGAACAATAAATCACAGTAAAGTTATCAAAATCAGGAAATTTAACATTGATCTAATACTATTCTCTAATTTGAGGATCTGCAAACCTTAGCCCTCAGGTCAGATATGGACCACTGCTGCTTGTTGTTGTGAATAAAGTTTTACTGGAACATAAGCACATTTTATCTAAGATTGTTTTCAAGCTGCAACCACATAGTTGAGTAGTTGCAGCAGAGACTATGTGATACACAAAGCTAAAATATTTACCATCTGATCCTTCACAGAAAGTTTCCTGACCCTTCTTCTAATTCAAAGTCCATATTCAAATTTGACTGTGTTCAAATAAGAACCTTCATAGATCTGTTTCCTCATTCAGGACCCACCTGAGATCCCTCATTGCCTTTACTTGTTACCTTTCCTTTATCCCCTTCAATCTGTGACAGTTCTTCATCCTTGCTTTATGTTTAATGACAATGAAATTTTTTGAAGAGTAAAGCCCACTTATTTTGTGGAATGTCTTGAAATGGGTTTATCTGACGTTTACTCAGTAGATTCAGATTATGCATTTTGGGCAGGAATAACACTAAAAAGATGCTGTGTTCTCAGTGCATCCTGTTAGTAGGCACGTGATGTCAGTTTCTCCCTTTGTTACTGACATTCATTTTAATTGCTTAGCTATGCTGGTGTTTGCTGAGTTCTTCCAATGTGAAGTTATTATTTTGTCTGTGATATTAATGTATAACTTGTTGGTAGATAAGCTGACTATATAAATATCTTGTTCTGAATAAAATATCACTACAATGGTTAAAAAATGGTGATTTTTCTAAAGCCCTGTACGCATATTTTAATATCTTGGTAAAATGTTGAAAGTCAGGCCTGCGTATACAAAGTACAGGAGAACTAGAAAAGGCTGGAACTCACAAGAAGCCAGGATTCACACAGAGTGCCTGAGCCTTATCATCAGTGCCTTTTTGAGTGTGAATAATGGATGCAGTACTGAAAACTGAAAATATTTGACTGATAATATTTATAAAGTACTACATGAATGTTCAGAATAAGTTCTGAATAACATTCATAAAATGCAGTATAGAGATTCAAATGCAGTGCTATCAGCTGAATAGGAAACTTCCATCAATCCAAAATGTTTCGTAAAGTGTGCCTGTCTACATGCCAGAAAGAAACGGACCACAACATACAGGTTTGGGTAACAGTTTTCTGCAGCAGCTGTCCACAGCCAAATATATCACTTATCATGTGCGGCTGTGAGAAGTAAGTCTATTGGGCTGAGCTGAGATGCAGTTTCCACACCCTTGGTTAGGGTCAATCACTTAGACTCCCACTTTCAAAAATTATCTTTTCAAGTAGTGGTAGCTGATGTACAAAGTATATGAAACTTCTGATTTCACTCAAAATAAAGTTAAAATGAAGGTCACATCATGGTCCTCAAAGTCAGACCTTGTTCAGGAAGTAATTAGAAGAAGGATGATTAGGAGAGCTAGAAACAGAACATTTTCTTCCAAGAGTTATTGACTTAGCATTGATTGATGTTTTAGTTCTGTCCACTCTCTGATATTAAAAAGAGGATGAGTCGAAGGAAAATGAGTACACTCATTTTCAATTTCCATTCAATAATGGCTTGGAATAAAGCAAATAGCAAAATGAGAAGTAAAGACAAGGGTAGCAGATGTTTTCCTAGATGACACCAAAGGAATTTCCTGACACAGCACAAAGGAAGCAATAGGAAAGAAGTCTCACGACATATTTTTATGTGGTCGGAGTGTCAGTCTCTAGGTCTCCCCATTTAGATATTTTGCAAATAGTCTTGTAAATACTGGTTTTTAGGCAATGCTATGTGTGGTTTTAAGATCATTTGTTTATATAATATGTGGAGAAGGTATAACTTAGGGGTAGTAATGGTAGACCAAGTTAGCCTCTATTATAATATCCTAAAAAGGCATCGGATAGTCACATTCTCCTTATAATGTACAAATACAAGCTCCCTAAGAGAACAAGGATTAAGTGAAAGGAACAAATTTTACTAGTGTCGAACCTCACGGTATCTTGGCATACACACATGAAGATAAGTGCCAACGTTAGCTGAATTTTTATGACTATTCAACTGAATCCCATGGGAATTTATTTATAAATCTGTATATTCAACTGTAGGTTCTTTTCTACTTGCAGAAGAAAAATGTTTTGGATTCCATGGGTCACAAAAATAAATCTTCATTTAGCTTCTTTGGGAAGTCGTTGATTTTTGAAGGATATGGATCATTAGTTTCATAATTCTCCAAGATGGAGATTTGACAGGAAGTTAATTTCAAGTGGCAAAATGTCCAGATTATTTTAAGACTGGAAATATCTTCTTCTAATCCTTGACAGTTTGCTCTTGAAAATTCAATTATATATTTATGCAAAATATTTATGAGAGCCTAAGGAACAGAAATTTTTCTAGAGACTGGGTAAAGCCACTTAAAGATAATGTATGTATTGAAGGAATTCAGAGAATGTTTCATGGTTACATAGCCTGAAGTTACAAGTGAAGAAAAATGAAGATTTCAAAACTAATTCAGGGG
>NW_011889341.1:498217-503926 GCF_000151845.1 Pteropus vampyrus
TATATATGCCTTACTGTTAAAGTGTACAGCTGAAACTTATTGGATTTTGTTAACCAATGTCACCATAAAAAATTAATTTAAAAAAAAAAAACTAATCCAACAATTCACTAGGTTGTATTCAAGATTTCCACTAAATAGCTACTTATGATCACACTTTAAAAGAAATAGTCTTCCTGTGGAAAAAAATAGTTAAGTTTCCAAACTATAGATATTAATAATAGTGTATGAAGACTCAGAGTATTGTATATTGCTACTTATCTTGATTCGTTCCAGGACAAAATAATTAGGAACCATGTCTCAGCCAGAATTTCCATGGACAAAGGGGAATACAGGAAGTGCTATAGATTACTTTTAAAATTATGGTGGTTTGGAGGTCAGAATCTGCAGACAGATTGCCTGAATTCCAGTTCTGGCTCTGCCACCTACTACTTGTGTGACCATGGATAAATATGAGAAAATGTTATACCTCTGTGCAGTTTTCTAATCAATAAAGTTATTAGGAGGATTAAATAAATGCATGTAAATATTTATAAAAGTGGCACATAGTAAATACTTAATAATTATTGGTAGTAGTATTAAATGCAGGCAAACTATACATGAGAAAATCCATAGTCCAAAGAAGTTTCACCATTAAAGAAGAATGAATGAAAACAAACTGAAGATATAATTCAAAAAGTTAAAAATACAAAAGAAACTGAGAAATGAAATAAACTTAGCAACATAAGTTATCGGATTGAAAATATAGATTAAAATTAATTGAAGCATTGACACACTGAAAAGAGAATAGAAATGGACAATTTGGTAAAATCTAATTATGAATCAGATAATATAAGATATGCTATCAGAAATTTGAAAGGAAATAATATTCATACTGATAGTGATATTCTGTTATCGGTTATCACAGTCTTGTCATTTGCCTCTGGAAAATGTAGATCCTTCGGAGACCAAAACCAAGTGAAAAGATTCTAAGTTATATAGTTGAAACATGGCTTCCTTATGTTTCTCGGATAGAATGACAATGTGAGCAGCTGACTGATGCTTGCGGAGTGGCGAATAAGGAGGCAGAGAGGTGAGAGAGTAGGAAATAAAGGTCAGATACCTGGGAAGTTGTCACAGCCCTTAGGAATGTGACATTATTTGAAATAGGAGCTTGGACTTGGACACCTTGGTAAGTTTTTGCTTCCTGAATTATTCTTACCTACTTCCCACATGTCCTCCCTTAATTCTGAATAAATGTTACTTTTCAGAATGCCAGCATGGCTCAGCTAGATTAAGGGGTAAAAAGGAATAGGGTTGGGCCAGAGACTTAAGAGGAGTGGCACCGCACTTCTGTGACCTAGGTATGATGGCAGCTTTGAAGAACTCGGGGTTAGGTAAAATCCAGGGGGCCTTGGAAAACTCTGTTTCCTTTTAGTTAGGAAATTATTCGGTAGTCATTTCTGTAGTCTTTCCAGCACCCAAAAAAGTGCTTGCCACATGATGAATACTGATTACATGTTTGCTGAATGATTGAGGCCATTTTTATACAGGCAGGTTAGTTGATTCTTCCAACTTATCCTGATATGGTCCTGTGATGGAGATAGCCTTATGGCAGAAAAGAGACAGAGTCGTTTCCAGGTTTCTGTTGCTTTTTAGCAAGGTTGCCCTACTCTATTGTTAAATACGCCAGTCTCGGCAAGAACTGGTCTTTTGTCTTTGGTGATATTATCTAGGCACATGTGCAAAGAGCATCAGTGATTAAATAGAGCTTTATTTACCAAACACATTCCATCAGAGAAGACTGTGACCATAGCAACTAGTGACAGGTGCCATCCTCTTGGGATGTTCCAGGCAGCAATGACAGCACTAATAGCTCTCAGTTACTAGAGTAGCCACCAGTATCCAAAGTAGTAATTTTAAACCAAGTGTAACACTATAAAGACTTTACAGGCCATACTGATTGATATTTCCACTAATAGCACATAATTATATGTGCATTCAGGCCTGTAACCTTACCTGTTCCCAAGATTATCAGGCATGATTTCCTGCCCATAATAAAAATGCATCTGTAGGTGATACAAATATGTGAGAAGCATCTAGTGCTAGAAGATGAGGTGGAATCTCTCTAACACAACACCCCTAACAAGTCCAACTGTCATGGCGGAATAGGGCTAGGGACACTGAAGAACCCACCCCTGAAGTCCAGGCTCACAGGGCCAACCTAAGACTGAGGCGGGACTAGATTAGAGAACTCCCTTTTCATACCACTAACTTATCAATGAATAACATGCAACAGCATTCACCACTAGGTGACTGGCAAAATCATGGCGAGAGACTCCCAGTAAGACCTACGGGCAGAACTAAAAGCTAAGGACAGAGCACAAACACTGGAAAAAACTCTTCAGCAATCCGGAGAACTGAATCTCAGCACCAAGAAATGGGCACTGTTGGTGGGAATGTAAATTGGTGCAGCAACTATGGAAAATGATATGGAGGTCCCTCCAAAATTAAAAATAGAACTACCATATGATCGAGCAATCTTACGTCTAGGTACATACACAAAAGAATTGTAAGCAGGAACTTCTTAAAATAAATGTAGCCATCAGAGTGATTCATTTTTAGCAGACTATTCTGTCCCAGTACAGCCAGTAGACCAGAGCCTGCTGGGGCCAAGATGGCAAGAACCTGTCCAGTTATGCCAGTGTGAAGTGATTGGCTAGGAATTACTTTATCATCTGGTCCACTGTATGATAGTTATCTTATTTCTGATTGATTAAGGAAGGGATCCCCAACCCTGGGCCTTGGACTGGTACTGGTCCATGGCCTGTTAGGAACCAGGCCGGGCCGCACAGCAGGAGGTGAGTGGCGGGCAAGTGAGCAAACTTCAACTGTATCTGCAGCTGCTCCCCAGCGCTAGCATCACCACCTCAGCTCTACCTCAGATCATCAAGAGTTAGATTCTCATAGGAGCATCGGTCTCTGGTGCCAAAAAGATTGGGGACCACTGGGTTAAGGAATGGAGAAGCCAGAGGTTATTGATGAGCTGCTAAACATAGAGAAAAAATCCCTAGAAACATCAGAGATGACTGTAAAATGTCCTCTAGTCTTATATGACTTTAAGTTGGAAAATATTAAGTGGATCTGTGACTGAGACATTCAAGAGTGTGATATTATGCACCTACAACTGTCGGCCATATTTGCTGATAAAGCTCACATGCTGAATAGGATGCTCCAAGGGCTGATCTCTGTTGCAATACCGTGCAAGACAGGACCAAAGATGGATGGAGCGGTAGAACATAGAAACACTAAGCCTTCTGTTACAAAGCTGATCAGTGCCTTTGTACTAAGAGGGAAAATGCACCTGTATAAGTCCGTAATAGATCATCTGAAATGTCAAAGATAGGAATCCCCACCCAGCATTTTATAAGTAGGGCTGCACCAAGCACCACATTTATTCCATGAGGAAGAAACAAAAGCCAAAATGAGCTGTAATGACACACTGGAAGTAGAAAAGATTATTTGAGAGAAACCAGCAAAGAGGCTCCGTGTTGATGCAGAGGTTAAAAGCCTCATTTAACCATAGAAAACTCATCAGAATCTAGGCGGCAACAACCAGCTAGTGGTAGGTGGGTAGAAAGGAAATATATATTAAAAAAATACTGCAAGAAGTCCTAGAAATTCAGATAATCAGCTCTTTAAAAAAAAAAAAAAACCATAAGATCATATGAAGGAAGTACCTGTTGCTTCTCCTTGTCTGAAAAGATTGATAGAAGCAAAAAACAATTGTAAAATGTAGACGTATTTACACCTGGAAACCTGGGCCTTGTGTTCAAATTCATTAAAGGCTGATTCTGCAAATGTAAGAATAGGTGGGGGCTACAGACATGAATAGAAATTTCAATGAAGAAGATATACAGATGGCAAATGAGCATATAAAAAGATATTCAACATTAACCAAAAGGGAAACGCAAATGAAAACTTCAAAGAAATATTACTACACAGGCACCAGAATGACTTAATTTTTTTAATGATAATACCAAATGCTAGTGAAACCGCAGATAAACTGTATCACTCATAGATTGCTGGTGCAAATGTAAAATGGTACAGCCACTCGAGAAACAAGTATGGCAGTTTCTTATAAAAGTAAGTGCGCTATTACCATATGACTCAGCAATTGCATTCTTGGGCATTTATCCCAGAGAAGTGGAAGCTTTAGGTTCACAGAAAAACCTATACAACAATAATCCCATCAGTTTTATTTATAATAGTCCCCAAATCAAAACAACTAAAATGCCCTTCAATAAATGAATGTTCAAGCAAACTGTGGTATATCCTTTCCGTGGAATATTGCTTAGCAATAAAGGAAAACAAAACTATTGATACACATAACTTCAATGGAATTCAAGGGGTTTATGCTGAATGTAAAAAGCTGATAGAAAAGGTTACATATTAAATGATTCCATTTATGTAACATTCTTTTAATGAGGAAATTATAGAGATGCAGAACTACTGGATTCCAGGGGTTGGATGGCGAGGGAGGGAGGGAGAGAGATTGGTGGTGGCTATAAGAGTAGCAAGAGGGATCCTCGTGATGGAACTTTTCTGTATCTTGACTGTAGTGGTAGTCACAGGAAACTACACAGGTGATGAAATTGCCTAAAACCAAACACACACATACACAAACTTGTGCATGTAAGACTGGTGGAATCTGAATAAGGTAAATGGATCACATAAATTTCACGTTCCTGATCGTGCTATTGTACTATAGATATGCAGGATGTCACCACTGGGGGAAACTAGGTTAACAGTGTGGAGTATCTTTCTATTTCTTACAACTGCATGTGAATTTACAATGATGTTAAAATTTTTTTTAATGAAATTAAAGCAACTTTGGGGTACCATTTAAATACTAAACTCAACAAAACGACAGTCATAACATTCAAAATATAATATTGATGGGCACAACAACATTGACTCAAAATAATTATGCTGAGTGAAAGGAGCTGGATAAAAATGAGTATGAATTCTATTTATATATAACACTAGAAAACATAATCTATAGAGACAGCAAGCAAATCAGTGGTTATCTGAGGATAGGGGGGGCAGAGGGGATAGGAGGGAGCGATTTTCAAGGGGCAAGAGGAAACTGGGGTGGGGGGCGATGTGTATGTTCACTCTTATAATTGTGATGACGATTTAACAAGTGACCAAACTCATCAAACTGTCACTTTAAGCATGTGTAATTTATATGATTGTAATATATCAATTACACTTCGATAGCACCACTTAAAAGATGTTCTCTTCAGAGGAATGAGAACACTTTGGAAAGAATCAAGATAAAAGATATTTGGAGGGAAGACTGTTGTTTCAGAATTCTCTGCAGATAAAGCTCTCCTTTATTGCTCCTACTGCCGCTGCTCCACCCTACATTTCTTTTTTAAATTAAATTAAATTTTATATTTATTTTATTTTATTATTTTTTGGTGACATTGGTTAAAGAAATCCAATAAGTTTCAGCTGTATACTTTAACAGTAAGCCATATATACATTTAGATTGTATGTTCACCTCCCATAGTTAGATTTCTTTCTGTCACCACATATTTGACTCCCTTTACCCTGTCTACCTCCCCCCTCCCCCCATCCCCCCACCCTCTGGTAACCACTAGTCTATAGCCCATGTCCATGAGTCTCTGTTTGTCCTGTTCATTTGTTGCTTTTAGGATTGTATCC
>NW_011889341.1:505386-509910 GCF_000151845.1 Pteropus vampyrus
AGGCCAAGATGTGGCTTAGACATTTTAAAGTACCATTTCTGACACCTCTGTGGGTGAGGGACATTCGATGAATAGGCAAAAGATGGTTTGGTTAAGACAAAGAGGGCTTTTTAACATCCTCAAAAGAGTCTTCCCAAACCGAACTGCCACCCCCCTCATATGTCTACGTTCAATGGTGGTGTTACACATGGTAGAGGATGAACTTTCCCTCCAAGCTATTCTCCAAGGCTGGCCATACCCAGTGGTTTATTCTGCTGTCTCCACCCTGAGTTATTAGCTAGTGTTTTGTATATCTTACCTAAAATTTCTCCAAAGACAATATGGCCAAATTTAAATATTGATGGATATGGGAATCATCTTACAAACTCACAAAAAGACAGCTCCCATGAATAAACATCTGGCATTAAAAACTGCTGATTTTGATTAAATTATTTTCTACCAGTTCTATAATTCGTAAGCAGGGATTAACTGCCCACTCATAAAGGTTGCTTTTATCTTTTATTCTATTCTCGAACTCTATCCATGTTATTATCATTGAGTTTAACAAGGTTCTTTCTCTTTTATTTCATTTTTCTTCTTCCTGGAGTCCAACACTCATTTCCTTCCCACTATTAGGAACCTACTCTGACTTTTTTGCATTATGTTCTTGCATATGTTTGTATTCTTGTGAAATAGTCTTGTTAAATATGTGTGTGTGTGTGAGAATGTATAGCATTATGCCATAGATCTTGTTCTATTTCTTACCTTAAGCACTCAATACTATGCTTTTAAGTTCAACTTATATGGCTATATGTAATCTGTACTTCCTTGCTTCTCATGCTGCATAATATTCCATTAGAAAGTGGGCACCTAGTTTTGCTTGTCTATTTCTTCCCCTTTTGAGGGACACCTATGTTGGCTCTCCACTCCACTGCCACAAACAATGCCATGATGAGCAACCTCATTCATATCCCTTTATGGATTTCTATGTATATTTCTCTGGGCTATATACTCATAAAATTTCTAGGTCTTAGGTAGACCTAATCCTTATTCCATTTTGGCTGCTATAACAGAATATCACAGACTGGAAGGCTTAAACAACAAACAATTTCTCACAGTTCTGGAAGCTGGAAGTCCAAGGTTAGGATGCCAGAATGGTTGGGGTCTTGATGAGGACCCACTTTCTGCCTATGTCCTCATGTGGTCTTCCTTGGTGGGTACATGCAGAGAGAGAAAAAGCTATTTCCAGTCTCTTCCTTTTATTATAAGGCCAATAATCTCATCATAAGGTCCCAGCCTCATGACCTAATCTAATCCAAATTACTTCCCCAAAGCTCCACCTCCAAATCACATCGGGGCATTAGAGTTTCAACATATGAATTTTGGAAGGATACATTCAGTCTATATAAATTTTCCTAGATATTGCCAATTTGCTCTCTAAAACGACCGTAAAAGTCTACCTTCCCAATGCAATCATATTATTACCTGTTTCCCTACACACTCACCAATACTCTGTGTGGAAGGCAACTTCCAATATGGCTCCCAAAGATTCTAGCCTCCTGATGTTCACACTCATGTAATTCACAAGCATGGACTGTACCTACGGACTTGCTTCTAATAAACAGAATTGATAGAATCTGGCAACAGTGATGGGCTGCCATTAACATGATTGGCTTTCCTCTTGTTAGAACTCTTTCTTGCAGACAATCTCTCTTGCCCTCTCATTTTCTCATTCTGATGAAAGCACATTATAAGATGCTCAGTGAAGAGGCTCACATCTCAATCCTACCAACAACTGTTTGTGAAGTAGGAAGTGGATCCTTCCCAATTGAGAATTTTAAATAATATCATCTCATAAGAGACCCAGAACACCAGCTAAAATGCACCCAGGTTCTTGACCTATAGAAACATAATAGATTTTGTTGTTTCAAGTCACTAAGTTTTGGGATAATTTCTTACAAAATGAAAGATAACTAATACACTTAGTATTATTTAACTTATAAACTTAAAAAAAATATGGTAAAAAATGCAATCTCCTTTCGCTTCTATGATTGCTAGCGATACAGTCTTGGAGATTTTCTACTCTTTAAATTGACATTTGCTTGTTAATAATGTTTCTCATTCTATTGGATTTCTCTTTTTCACATTGCTTTCACCATTCCTTTGTATTTGGATATTCTTTGTTAGTGAACTTTTCCTTCGATAAGCTTTATTGAACATAAATCCTTGATATTTATCCAATTTTGTTATTCTCCACACAGCTTTTCTGCACCGTCTGATATGTGGTGATATTTTTATCATACGTCTTTTATTTTTAGCGTTATTATTTCATTGATCGTGGCCTCTAGTACTAGGCTGAATGTAGATATTTATATCCTGAAGATCATGTGCCTAACATGTTACAATCATTCAGAGGTTTTTTTGGTTTTGCTATGGAGACTTTATCATGCTAAAGAAGTTTCCTACCATTCTTAGTCTTCGGAAAGGGCTTTTCAAAAAATCATGTCTTTACAAGTTCTTTGGCTGCACCTGTTGAGATGAGTATGTAAATGAAATGTTTTCCTTATTTATTAGGGAGGAGAAGTCACACAGACATTTTCCTATCTTAAATCAGTCTTACATTTCTAAGACAAACCCTATTTGATTATAGTGCATGCTCTTACTATATTTTGCTTTGTAATTTTATATCTATGTTTATAAGGAAGATACTACTTTAAATCTCATGATGTGTCCTTTCTCAGTTTTGAAATTAAAGTTACATTAGCTTTATGAAATACATTGGTAAGGTTTCTCTCATTTTCACTGTTCTGACACAACTTGTATGACAGATTCGTCCCTTGAACATTTTGCAAAATTTATCCGTAAAGCCATCTAGAGATAGGGCTTTACTGTATGTGGGGCAAGTGGCCCGAGCGGCGGCGGTGGAGTGGGGGGAATCTGATTACCATTTTTATTTAATTGTTATGGGCATTGGTATTAGTGAGAGAAGCTAATTAATAATACCTATTTCTTCCTTGTGGAGTTTGGAACCTATTCATGGATACATATATGTTAGATTCAGATAAAGCTGACTGCAAGTTGTGACTTTAGATCTCTAGCTCAGTGGACTTGCTAACAGTTCGCCTCTGAATTCACCAGACCCCTTACCATATGGTAGATCAAAATTCACCTCTCAGCTGGTAGGTTGATCCTATGAGAAGAGAGGATCAGAAGGGGCTGAAATTTTACCATAAAAATTTACCAAACCCCTCTCTCTTTCCCTTGGGAGAAGTGAATGAGGTGGTGGAGAGAGACTAAATATGTTAAAAATGAGATCGGAAAAAAGAAGTATCTTCCAAACAATTGGCTTTTATAGGTTTCTTCTGCAATATTTGGCCATTTACACTTTTCCTCAGCTCATTTCTTCATGGGCTTCAAGTTTATTGGCATGTACTAATGAATCTATTTTATTACTTTTTAAATTGCTGTACTATTTTTCCTTTTCTCATTCATATTTTATTTGCATCTTAGCTCTTTTTTTCTTTATTTCTTGCTTGTGGTTTATCTTTTTAAGTAATCATATCTTGATTTTCTAGTTGTTCTTTATTTTTTGGTCTATATTTTTTTCATATTTCTGTCTTTGTGTCTGTTTTCTCCTGGTTTCTTTTGCATTCACTCTCTTGCCTTTTCTTCTAGCTTGTTGAGTTGAACATATAGCTTTTTTTGTCTATGCCGTTTTTTAAATTTCTGATAAATGTATTTAAAGCGGTAAATTTTTCACAAAGTTCTGTCACAAATCTTCTACTGCTAAGTATTAGGAATAGCTCACAATTTAAAAAATTTCCTCTTTAATCCAAGGATTATTTAGTAGTATCATTTTAGTTTCAGATCATACTTGATTTTTAAGCTATTTTTAAAAATTATTTTCTATTTTTCAATTGTTTTCATACAATATTATATTAGTTTCAGATGTACAACATAGTGATTAGACATCTACAGAACTCGCAAAGTGATCACCCCAATAAATCTAGTACCCCTCTTATACCGTACATAGTTATTATAATACTATTGACTATATTACTTATGCTATTCTTTATATCTCCATGACTATTTTGTAACTACTAATTTATACTTCTTAATCCTTTCCCCCTTTTTCAACGATTCCCCCAAACTCCCTCCAGTCTGGTAATCCTCAAAATGTTCTCTGCATCTAAGAGTTTGTTTCTGTTTTGTTGTTGGTGGTGGTGTTGTTCATGGTGGTGGTTCTTTAGATTCCACATGTACATAAAATCATATGGCATTTGTCTTTATCAGACTTCACTCAGCACAATACCCTCTAGGTTCATCACAAAATATCTTTTTCCATCCCTTTACTTTCTGTCTGCATGTGTCTTTTAATCTGAAGCGAGTCTCTTGTAAGCAGGCTATATAAGGATCTTGTTTTCTTAACCATTCTGCCACTCTATATTTTGATTGGAGCTTTAGTTCTTTTTCATTTGAAGTACTCATTGATAGATATGCAGTTATTGCCATTATTTAGACTTTTGATAAATGTGTTTTTCTTCT
>NW_011889341.1:509960-525153 GCF_000151845.1 Pteropus vampyrus
ATGGATACATATATGTTAGATTCAGATAAAGCTGACTGCAAGTTGTGACTTTAGATCTCTAGCTCAGTGGACTTGCTAACAGTTCGCCTCTGAATTCACCAGACCCCTTACCATATGGTAGATCAAAATTCACCTCTCAGCTGGTAGGTTGATCCTATGAGAAGAGAGGATCAGAAGGGGCTGAAATTTTACCATAAAAATTTACCAAACCCCTCTCTCTTTCCCTTGGGAGAAGTGAATGAAGTGGTGGAGAGAGACTAAATATGTTAAAAATGAGATCGGAAAAAAGAAGTATCTTCCAAACAATTGGCTTTTATAGGTTTCTTCTGCAATATTTGGCCATTTACACTTTTCCTCAGCTCATTTCTTCATGGGCTTCAAGTTTATTGGCATGTACTAATGAATCTATTTTATTACTTTTTAAATTGCTGTACTATTTTTCCTTTTCTCATTCATATTTTATTTGCATCTTAGCTCTTTTTTTCTTTATTTCTTGCTTGTGGTTTATCTTTTTAAGTAATCATATCTTGATTTTCTAGTTGTTCTTTATTTTTTGGTCTATATTTTTTTCATATTTCTGTCTTTGTGTCTGTTTTCTCCTGGTTTCTTTTGCATTCACTCTCTTGCCTTTTCTTCTAGCTTGTTGAGTTGAACATATAGCTTTTTTTGTCTATGCCGTTTTTTAAATTTCTGATAAATGTATTTAAAGCGGTAAATTTTTCACAAAGTTCTGTCACAAATCTTCTACTGCTAAGTATTAGGAATAGCTCACAATTTAAAAAATTTCCTCTTTAATCCAAGGATTATTTAGTAGTATCATTTTAGTTTCAGATCATACTTGATTTTTAAGCTATTTTTAAAAATTATTTTCTATTTTTCAATTGTTTTCATACAATATTATATTAGTTTCAGATGTACAACATAGTGATTAGACATCTACAGAACTCGCAAAGTGATCACCCCAATAAATCTAGTACCCCTCTTATACCGTACATAGTTATTATAATACTATTGACTATATTACTTATGCTATTCTTTATATCTCCATGACTATTTTGTAACTACTAATTTATACTTCTTAATCCTTTCCCCCTTTTTCAACGATTCCCCCAAACTCCCTCCAGTCTGGTAATCCTCAAAATGTTCTCTGCATCTAAGAGTTTGTTTCTGTTTTGTTGTTGGTGGTGGTGTTGTTCATGGTGGTGGTTCTTTAGATTCCACATGTACATGAAATCATATGGCATTTGTCTTTATCAGACTTCACTCAGCACAATACCCTCTAGGTTCATCACAAAATATCTTTTTCCATCCCTTTACTTTCTGTCTGCATGTGTCTTTTAATCTGAAGCGAGTCTCTTGTAAGCAGGCTATATAAGGATCTTGTTTTCTTAACCATTCTGCCACTCTATATTTTGATTGGAGCTTTAGTTCTTTTTCATTTGAAGTACTCATTGATAGATATGCAGTTATTGCCATTATTTAGACTTTTGATAAATGTGTTTTTCTTCTTAAAGAAGTCCCTCCAACATTTCCTATAACATCGGCTTGGTGGTGATGAACTCCTTTAGCTTTTTCTTGTCTGAGAAGCTCTTTATCTGTCCTTCTATTCTAAACAGTTTTCCTGGGTAGAATAATCTTGGTTATAGGTCCTGGATTTTCATCACTTTAAATGTTTTGTGCCAAGCCCTTCTGGCCTGCAAAGCTTCTGTTGAGAAATCAGCTCACAGTCTTATGGAAGCTCCCTCGTAGGTAACTAATTGCTTTTTCTCTTGCTGCTTTTTAGATTCTTTGTTGTTAACCTTTGGCATTTTAATTATGATGTGTCTTAGTGTGGGCATCTGGGTTCATCTTGTTTGAGACTCTCTGAACTTCCTGGAGTTATACGTTTATTTTTTTCATCAGGTTAGGAAAGTTTTCCATCATTATTTCTTCAAACAGGTTTTCAATTTCTTGCTCTCTCTCTTCTCCTTCTGGTATTCTTATGATGCAAATGTTGTTAAACTTGATATTGTTCCAGAGGCTTCTTAAACTATCTTCATTTTTTTTTTTTGGATTCTTTTCAGTGTTGTTGCTGTTCTGATTGGGTGTCCTCTGCTACTCCATCTATATCAGTGATTCGATACTCTGTTTCATCCACTCTGTTGATTCTCTCTAATGTACTCTTCATCTCAGATATTCTTCGTTTCTGACTGACTCCCTATTATGTTTTCCATTTTCATTTTTTATGTTTCGTATCTCTGTTAAAGTTCTCACTGAGTTCATCTACTCTTCCCTGAAGTTCATCAAGCATCCTTATAACCAGTGTTTTGAACTCTTCACCTGGTAGATTGCTGTTTTCCATTTTGATGAATTATTTTTCTTGAGCTTTGTTCTGTTCTTTCATGTGGAACAAGCTTCTTTGTCTCCCCATTTTGGCTGCTTCCCTGTGTCTGTTTTTGTGTATTAGGTAGGGCTTCTAAGTCTCCTGCTCTTAGTAGAGTGGCTTTATGTCATAGGTGTGCTGTGGGGCACAGTGGCACAGTCCTGGGAGGGGTCTAGCTGCAGGCCAAGTTCAGGCATAGCCTGCGCACCTCCAGGGCCACCAGGTCACCAAAGAATAATCAGATGGCTGCCACTTGTGCTGGCCTTAGAGTTTCCTTGAGAGGGCAAGCCAGAAACTGAGGCTGGCTGCCACTAGTGCAAAGCTTGGGGCTGCTCAGCAAGAGGTACAGGGTACACCGAGGACAGATGCTGCTTCTTTGGGTTCTTTGAGCATGAGAGATTTTAGGAAAGAGCACAGCAAGAGCCGACACAGGCAATTTGTGTGGAATAAACCACTGGAAATGGCTTGGGTGGGCCCACGATTTGGGAGGGGTAGGATCTCAGGGAATCTCCTAGGCAGAGTAACCTGTGTTATCCAGGTTGATGGAGACTTAGATATGGTGGTGCCTTCATCTGCAGGCTAGGAGTGGGGAGGGCTCAACAGAGGAACAATGGATACTGCCAGCACTTCTGTCCAGGAGAAAGCCACCCCTTGCCCTGAAGCATGACTACACAGTGTCTCCCTTGAGCAGCTGACCCAGTGGTAGAGCTCAGAGTGAGACCCTCAGCGGGTAAGTCCCAGTGCGGGCCCTTTAAGAGGAAGGTCTCCGATCCTGCAGCCCTTCATCTTACTCAGCTGCATCCTCCCCCCAGTTTTTACAGCCAGAGGTGTGGGAACTTTTCTTCTTGGCACTGGAACTCTATCCTGGGGAGCCAGGATCCCTTGCTCTTCAGATGGGAGAAAGGGCTATGCGGCCAAGATAACCCTCCCAATTCTCGATTGTCACATGCAGTTGTGGGACCAGACCACTTCACATATCTGCCCCTCTTACCAGTTTAAGGTGACCTTATTTTTGTCCCTAATCATAGGGCTTCTTTTCAGTCAGACCTCAGGCAACTCTGTGTGCTGGTTACTCTGTAGTATTGTTATAATTTTAGTGTGATCATGAAAGTAGGCATGCACAGCCTCTACCTTCTATGCCATTTTTACTGGTCTCTCTTTTTTAAGCTATTCTTAAAATATTTTTCTAATTTTATTATAGTCAGAAGACATAGTCTGTAGAACGTTGACTTATTAAAGTTTTTTGAGGCTTTCTTTGTGAACTTGTACATAGTCAACTTCTGAGACTATTCCTCGAATGCTTGAAAATAATGTGTATTCTCTGTTGAGGGTAATTTTTCTATATACCAGTTTGTTCTTATTTATTCTGTTATTCAGATCCTCTATCTGTCTTTGCTTATTTCCTTATTTCTCTCGATTTTTTTAAAAAAGATTTTTATTAAAATGTAACTAACATATAATATTGTAATAGTTTCAGATTACTTAATATTTACCTAAAGAAGTGATCACCGTGATAAATCCAGCAACCATCTGACACTGTACAATGCTATCACAATATTATTGACTATATTCCCTATGCTGTGTACCACATCCCAATGGCTTATTTGTTTTATACATGGAAATAGGAACCTCTTATTCTCCTTCACCTTTCCCCCCTTTTTGATTTTTCAATTACAGTTGACATTCAATATTACTTTGTATCAGTTTCAGGTGTACAGCATAGTGGTTAGACATTTCTATAATTTACAAAGTGATCCCCCTGACTAGTCTCGTACCCACCTGGCACTATACATAGTTATTAACATATTATTAACTCTATCCCATATGCCATACTTCACGTCCCCGTGACTATTTCATAACTACAAATTCGTCCTTAATCCTATCACATTTTTCACCCCAATCCCCAAACCCCCTCCTATCTGGCAAACATCAGTTTGTTCTCTGTATCTATGAGTCTGTTTCTGTTTTGTTTGCTTATTTTATTTTTTAGATTCCACATATAAGCGAGATCATATGGTAATTGTCTTTCTCTTTTGACTTATTTCACTTAGCATAATACCTTCCAAGTTCATCCATGTTGTCCCAAATGGTAAGGTTTTATATTTTTTTATGGCTGAGTAATATTCCATTGTATATATGTACCACTTCCTCTTTATCTAATTGTCTATTGATGGACACTTAGGTTGCTTCCATATCTTGGCTATTGTAAATAATGCAGTGAATACAGGGGTGCATGCATCTTTTTGAATTAGTATTTTCGATTTCTTCAGGTAAATACCCAGAAGTGGAAATTCTGAGTCATAAGGTAGTTCTGTTTTTAATTTTTTGAGGAAACTCCAAACTGTTTTCTATAGTGACTGCAGTCCCAACAACCAATTTGCAATTGGGAAATTTTAAATCAGAATTCCTTTTTGTCTTTCACATCTTTACCTTTGTTATTGTAATGTGAGCTTTTAGTGGAGAGAAAGTACATGGGTTTGCTCTCTAATCAAGCAGTGGACATATAACAGGAGCTCAGTAAATGCTTGAATGAGTGAGTGAATGACTACATGAATGCATGAATAAGCATGTAGGCAGTAGTGAAAGTACTGTTATTTTGAAGCACTAAACATCAACTTTCAAGTAGTCATCCATGATTGTTATGAATAATCCTCTCATTTTGTTTAAATAAACATTTAATTCACATATTTATACATGTCGGTAAGCCACTGGTGTTTCTTTTCTTTGAAATGCTTGTTATTCGTGTCCTTTTTTGTTGGTGGAGTTTGTCCTTCATTTTTCTATTTGTATAAAGAAATTATCTTTTAATTGTATAAAGTTCATACTATATTACGTAAAATTACTTTTTGTCTGTCACAGATATCTCTTTCTAATATATCGCCCAGCTTCCCATTTGTCTTTTGAGAAATGTGTTCATCATGTTTTTTGACATATACAAATCTTTAATTTTTCTCTAGTCATCTATGTCTTTTTATAGCTTATGATTGAAACATTTTTTTGAAGTATTATTTGATTGTTGAAAGCAAGTACTGGAGATTTTGCCACACCGAGGCTTATTCTCTCTTGTAAAATCTTTAGCAAGCTCTTCCAGTATTTCCAATATCTTTAAGGCATTATTTGCCTTATAAACATGTCTTTTATGGCATTTTCATGAGCTTTAATATTTTAATGTGATTAGTGTCTGGCTTTCATGCCAAAAATAGGTAGGAAAATGGCATTTCTGCAACTACTGGTATGCATATATGAAGGCATAGCTTATTAATTATGCCACATTTTCCTGCTGCTGCCTCAGAATCCAGTTAAACACAACATTCTAGCTGGTTCCTATAAGTGGATAAGCATCAACAAAAATTATACAACCTATCTGTTGTCCTGACACTACATCAGTAGTCAGCAAATGATGGCCCATGGGCCATATTCAGCTTGGCTCTCTGATTAAGGAGAGAAAACAGCCATACGCGCATTCATGTATCTTTTCCTATAAGTTGAGATCTAACTCATATGGTACACAAAATCAAAATTATTTACAATCTAGCTATTTGAGAACAAAAATTGCCCACTCCTGTGCTAGACTTTTGAGTCTTCTGAGGGCAGGGTCTAGGTTTCATTTGTCTGTATATTCCTGCAAATCACAGCGTATCCTTAATGTGCTTCGAGACAATAAATAAGTTGAAAATAAGTAAAATAAGAAAACATTCTCAATGAAGGCATCACTGTTGAACACTATTTAACAAATATATCATTCTCTCAAATAACATGCTAATTCAACCATCTACAATATTATCACTGTACTTTTCCTTCAGGTATCATTCTGATTTCTCAGTGAGAACATCGTTAAATGGACATGGAGACTAAGGGTAGAATTCCATCACTCTTGAGACTAGGTTTCTTGTCCCAGCTGTGACTCTGGACCATGAAATCAGAAGCTTGCTTAGGCTGTCTTTGTGCTTTATTTTTAGGAAGGTCGATTGCTTATTTCCACAATGAGTAAGACTTGTAAATTGGTGCCAATTCCGTCTGTATTACAAAGCGCTAAAATGGATTCTAAATGCAAATTCAAAGGAAGCCAAATAAAGCACAGAAAAGTTCTTGGACAGGCATCACCATCATTCTTTCACAGATAAAATACAAATATCTTGCTATATTTCTGTGAGTTCTGCTTAAAATTTTTTTCTGACATTTACTACCGATGATTTGTGTCAAATCATGGTACATTTCATAATTTTTTCAGTCATTCAAAACTAAGCACATAGTAGGCACTCAACCAATTTGTTGCATATAGAAAACAATTACTTTGTGACATGAGTTATTTCCCAAAGGTTTTATAATAAGGTAGCCTAGTAAAATAATGTGTTCTGAAAACCAGTGTGAATGAAATACGATGGCTACAAAGAAGGAATATTTAGAAATGTTCATCTTTACCTAACTCGATATTTATAATTATGTCTTTCTGGAACCTGAACTAACTTTTCAGATCCCAGAAGAACTTCTAATAGTGAAATTTTAATGAGTGAAATATCCTTTTTGCATACAGTGCCAAGAGATAGAGTCAATGTATGACTGTCAGTAATGACACGATGAAATGATTAATATTCCCTATTACTGGTAAAAAAAAAAAAAGCACAAAAAACACTCTTCCTGGTAAAGAAATTGTAGGATATGAGAAATTTGCCACTAAATATAAACCTAAGACAGACAAAAAATAAATAATAGGTTTTTTAAAAAAAGAATGAAAACGTTTTCCTCTGAAATCAATGATGTACTTTGACATTTTACTTTTTTATTGATTGTATCACAGCTTAATCATTTTCAGGTTGTGTTGATGGGGCCAGATTAACAGAGCTTTGACCCTCCATTATAAACAAACATTTATAGTGAATGCTCCTTTATTATCTCTTTTAATAAGGGCCAAGCGAGATTTATAGAATACATTTAATTTTATATCTCTTTGGGTCAATTATTTGGCTTTCTTTCTTTCTTGCAATTTAGTGTGTGAAAACTTCTATTTTATAATTTTGAAGAAATTCATTCAACTGTATTTTCCAAAGTTATCTTAGAGTAGTTTATAGTAATCTTTTATTTTAAAATTTCTTATGTATGTTTTATATGTTTAAGTATTTATGTTTAAGTATATATTTAAGTATCAAACATTCTTGCTTGAATTTTCCTTTCCTGATGACAATTATTAAAGAGTGTGTGCGTATTCTCTCTCCCCATCCCTCTCTCCCTGCGTTCTTTGCATATGACAAATATATCTGAATGAAACCCATGAGGTAGATACTGGGATATGAAGAGAATGCTATGTAGTGGGAAATTATTAAATATTGCATTATAAACCACTAGCACATTTCAGCGCTTAAGCTGTAAAATATTACTTTACATTTAAATAGAAAATTTTCTCTTTAAATTAAAAATTTAAATAGAAAAATATATTTTTCTAAATCATTTTCTATGGGCTATTAGCAAGTTTTTCAGCATCGACAAATCTTCAAATTCCCCACCATGGAAATATGATAAGTAGAACCTAATCTTATCTCTCTGGTTATAGTAATTCTAGAGTGTTTTGAAGTTTCCTTTCCCCGCTGTAGTCTCTCTTCCAGTATCTTTTTTTTTTTTTTACTTTGTGTCTGTTATTGTTCATTTTCCATACTTGAAGTTTTTCTCATATGTCTGATAATCTTTGATTATCTGCTCATGATTAAGATTAGGGGAATAAGATGATGTTTAGAAGTCCTGAATGTGTGGGTCTGATTGGTCTACTGAATTTTACTTTTAAATTACATGAGTGCTATTTTTTTTTTCATTAAGCAATGCCACATTTTCATATCTTTCTATCACTCATTTTTGTCTGACCAAATTTCACTGAGTTTTCTAATCTCCTGTCTGAGTGCGAGCAACACAGTGAGAAAAAAGAGCCAGGAATTCTCAGTATTCCATATGACATGGTCCGTGGTCACTTTAACTTCCCTGTTGTTTAGTGCACATGTACTCAACTTCCTGATATTTCCAGGGAATAAACATCCAGGTATCTCCTGGAGTGGGAGACAGACAGTTCCCTAGGGACCTAGACTGCATAAGGGGATCTAGAAATCTGAATGTTTGACAACAGTTTCTATCCTACTCCTTATTTAGCCTTTCCCTCTCACAACCAATTCCATAAATAACTGGGGCTAATACTCCAGTTACTTATGAATCTTTGAGGATTCTGTAATGTAAATCTGGTTGGTTCTCAGCTTTTCCTAAGGCCTGCTCAAGATTCCATTTTCTTAGTTCTGCTAAGTCAATTATCACTGGTTCATTTGCTTTCCAACTTCCGAAATGTCGTTGCTGTTTTATTTGCTATTATTCTCTCTGTCCTTGTGGATCCTAGTGGAGTTTTCAGAGGAAGTGAAATTAGTTGTATACATTCCATCTACCGTCTTATTATCTTAAGCCTCTGAAGTAAAGCAGCAGTGATTTATACATTTAGGAAACCCAGAGAACTTCATGGCAGGGATTCAAATATGTAAACTACATTTAATTTGGAAATGAGATACATCTGAATTGCTCAAGGAATTAAGTCAAAATACATATACAAAGAAAGAAAATAGTTCTTTTTTTTTTTTATTGCTCCCAGTTTGTCATTTACCCTTTAATGAAATTGTGAAGGCTAAAAACATTTATTTCATATGGACTATTCTTCTGATGTCAAGAAAAGAGTTTTGTCTCCTACTCATTAGGCTTGTAAATGATTAGAAACCTTTAGTCCCCCTTCTGGCAATAGGCTTGTCACTTCAAACAATTCTAAGTGAGGCAGGTATTAATGGCATACTTTGCATAAATTGAGGTTATTGGCATCGTTTGAAAATAAGAGAACAAAGTTAAAGGAGCCTGGCTGTGTGGTATGCCTGAACAGGACAAGAAGCACAAATGTGTAGTATCAAAAAGAAATTGTGTTCTGTTGGAATGAAATGAGATGGAAAATGCATTATGAACTGTAAAGGAGTAATGAGAAAGTTTTTGCCACCAGTGTGCTTGTTTCTTCCATTACCTCACTGCTATTGGAATGTTGGTAGTATTTGAGTATCAGAATGATATTTCAACCTGTCATATGCTCCAAATGAATTACATTGAATACAACGTTAGAAATTAGTGAAATTACTTGCCAGCATCCCTAAAATCCATAAACAAATGTGTGGCTGCGGTGTTCGAAGCAGATCTTTAGAAGGAATAGAAATTATAAAAAATAGTTAAAATTACAGTTCCTCACCTAAAAGAGCTTAAAATATAGGGCATGCATGGAGACATAGCCAAAAGAGATACATATCTTTTGTGCGTGATAGGAAACCGTGAGAAAGTGTAAAAAAAAATAATATAAGCAGAATGATAGTGGATCAGTTTAGATATGAGTGAGGTCTAAATTGGCCATATATTTTGCAATTTCATTCATTCATTTAACCAACATTTAAGTAAGTACCTTGTTCTTGCCAGACTCTGTGCTTGGTGCCTGTGGAATATGAGTAAAAATAATAAAAATCATAACTGCTCTTTACTGAATGCATGTTCTGCAACAGGATTTATGGTAGGCAGACCATTAATATGCCCTTTCTTATTTATTCTTCACAACGTTTAGTGGCAGTCATTATTATCTCTAATGACTTTTCTAATATTTATCAGTTAGGGTCTCCATAAGGAAGAGAGAACTAATAAAGGAACTAATTATAACTGTGGGTGGGATAGGGAGGAACCTCCAAGGATACTGCAGAAACCTCAGTGGTGACAATGTCACCACCTCTAATGCGAAGGAACCTGGAAGTGGGTAGAATTGTGTAAAGCTGGACTCTCTGAGAGAAACGGTGACAGTCTGTCTAGAAACACAACCAGTCTGGCATTACCCACATTACACAGAGCCTACCAGGAGAATGAATACTTTGATCTTATTTTTCTCCCTCCTTCAGATCTCCTCCTTGGAGTTTTTCATCGACCAAACTCAACCCCAAACTAGATGAGCCTGCTTATGTATTTCATACCAGTCAGCCAACTGGGACAGAGTGAGGGATGGAGGAGGGTGGACAATGGATATGGAGGGAGCTACATATCCAGCACACAAGGCCACACAGTAAATGACAGTTGCAGAATTTGAACCCAGGTGTAAACGGTTCCAGTGTTCGCGGATTTTTTGTGAACCATTTCAGTCGTACATAGTTCTGCTTTGATAAGATCATATTTGCTGGCCGAGACATACTTGTCCACAACTTCAATACTCCTAAAAATGAAATGAGCAAGGTCAATATTTCTTCATCTTTAATTGAAAGCATCGATATGTTTTTTTCCGGCAAAGACCATTTATCATCAAGATGTAGTTTTTGTACCTCAAAACATTTTAGTGAACTTTGTGGAACTAAAACGAAAGTAGAAGTGAAGATGCAATCCTCCTTCAAGGTAGACTATAATCTTTATCACCAAATTTCATTATTCATACAAAACCTCACTTTAATTTTTCCTCAATGTGCTCTTGTAATTCAGCCAAAAGGTGAGAGATTTTAATACAGCTATTAGCAACATCATTACTTATGAAAAGGAACTCTGCTTTAGAATCACTTCTAAGACTTTGGCAAACTTTTTAGCATCTCTTAATTATGACAGACAAATCTGGACGGATATAAGCATAATTCATACTAAAAAATTCTAAGCTCTGTCACTCAGTGAATACTTCATTTAGTTGTTTGCTGAGAATAGGTTTTTCAATAATGAAACTATTTCCCTCTCATTCCTCTCCAGTGATTGCTGTAGTTGACATTAGCAGAAACCAATCCATAGCCTTGGTAAAAGCATTGAAAGAAATATGAAAACTCCTAGAAACTCACTGGAAGCATTTTTAATAAAATCAAATTATTTCCCGTATACCTTTCAAAGTTGGGCAGAATATTTAAGGTGACTCATTCAATGCTTAATCATTTGTTCTCGAATAAACCAAACCTCTGCAAAGGGAAGTGACTTTACAAAGGTCATCTTGTTTTGTTTCCCATTATTTCAAATTTTAATATAGCGATCTGTCTAGCCATCCAGGTTCATTATGCAGCCAGCTTTGAGTCTTTCTTCTCAAATCTATTCTGCTACCTTCATACCAAAATGTGTTGATTCCACATGAGAAATATACTTTAAATTCAGCTCCTCATCACTTTTCTGTCTGTTGCTACTCTAGTTCAAATTACCATCGTCTCTTGGTACACAGTTTTGATGGATTGCTTTCAGCTACCAGGAAAAGTCAACATTTTAAAAAATACAATATAAAGGACTTATTAACTCCACCTCAACTACCCAAGCTTCTTCTTAGCCACTCACCACCCGCTCTAACTACCCAATCCAACTACATGTCCTACTCTCCATCAACAAGTGCTTTTCTCTTCCCCAAACATGCAGGTCTTTTACTCCCAGAACATACCATTCTCTCTATTCAGAAGGCCTTTACTCTTGCTTGCCTATGGAATCTGTTCCAACTTTTCAGATGGTGCTCAAATGTCATTTCTTCAGAATCTTCTCTACCACCCAGGATGGCGAAGCCCTGCTTCCTCTGCGCTCTCACAGCATTGTGCACAAAGTTATACTATGAGCCTTTTCTTCTGTTGCAATATTCTTGAAGGCAAGGTACATGTATTACTCTACTTTGTACTTCTCATGTCTACTACCAAGGCTGGAACATAATAGAAGTTTTGATATTTGCAGAATGAGTTGTTTAATGAATTAGTTACAATCAAGATCTGGTTGTAAAGGTCAACATATGTGGATATCTTAAGTGCTAGGTACTTCCACAGAGAGATAGCTCTCTGTTGTCATTTCCATCAGCATTATAGATCTGACACAAATGGATTAATAGGGACCAGGGGAATTTGGTCTTTAGGTTGCAGCTTTGGAGGGCATCCATCCCTACACTTGACACTGTTTTATGCAGAGAGTTGCCAATTGATGCTAGCCAATGGAGTAATAGAATAAATGTCTTTCCATTAAGATGAGTTTCGGTGTGCAAGGCATACGTGGTGAACAAATTGCAAACTTACTACGTTATTCCACACTTCAGCTTTGGCTAATGTAGAAAAGATTTGGAGAGTCTCTTCTGGATTCACTTGGGGCTTCTGTCTCAGCCTTTCACCCCAGGGCTATTAAGGGTGAAAACCTCATTCTCAAAGTGTGCTTTCTGACTTTTTAAACATTTCTCTGTCATAATGTGCTGGGAGATGGGGAAGGGCAATATTTCAGGCTTGGGATTATCTATAGATCTTGCCATCTGTACATAACGATTCTCAGATAAATTTTTCCATGACTTGATTCTGTAATAAATTGAGAAGTTTCCTAGATGTAGTAAACCATATTGACACCCACTTGCAGCTTTCTTCCTCAAATGTGTTTGAATAGAAAAGGCTGAATTAATGTAGTTTTGCTCAAAATTGGCACAATTACTGCATGGCGAGGGTCATTCACTCACTCATCCATTGATTTACTTAACAAATATGTTGAACCGCCTACTATATATGACATTGGGCCTACACTGGCTATACAATGACATATAGGACTGACACAGTTAGTCCCTGCCATCTTAGCGTTGGGAAAACCAGTGCATATTTATTAAGCATCCATTATGTACCCAGAACTCTTCTAAAGCAATCATGGTGATTTAAAAAAATGAAGAGGTACAAAGTACACTGTAATGCCTTCAAAGAGCTTGCAATTTTGAAAGAAAGGTGAATTAAGACACTGATCCTCATTGGTCAAACAAGGAACCATTTTATGCATGGTGTGCTTCCTGAAACAGCCTCAGCCATTTATCAGCCTTTTATGTCTTTCCCCAAATTCTTGGTATATGTAAAACTCCATTTCTTTTCACTAATAGAATGCTCCTTTGGGGTGCAACATCTCACGTGAACCTTTATCTGGAATCTACTAGAGCCTGTTTTCACCATTTCAGACTACTACATCATGTCTGGATCATAATGATAATATAGGGAGTGTAGATAGATGTCTTAAAAGTCTATTTATAATTACATAATCTTAATTAGAATGAGAAAGGATAAAGCTGGTATCAGCCTTCGAATGAAATCTTTTTTATTCCGAATATGTTCCCTCCCTTTTAAAAAGAGAAATAGGGACTAATGTTAAGAACTTGGAGAATAAAAATATTTCATTGAAAATGGATTGGGTATCATTTTGCTTGGGTGAGCAATAACTGGTCAGATAAATGTGTGACATCTGACCTTAACGTATCTTGTTTTCCAAAGTAAACTAAGCTAACTAGACAATGAAATATGAGTTTCCCGTTGATGCTGTGATGAAACTTTTGAGGCGAGGTACCAGTAAGAAGATAGCCCTACCCTATGGGTCAAAACAATGGAGAGGGCCGTTTTCAGGAGCCGAGGCTGCTATGGAATAAACACATTTTACTTCAGATGATGCTTTGCATTTCCGTTTGACCCTATCTTGAATTCTCGTATAAAAACAAGTAAAATTTGGGGGTCTGGCATTGAAATGTTGGCCTAGAAGAGGTCAACAATGTAATATCCATTTCCTGACATGTGAGCCCTGAGGAAGTTTATCCAGCTTATGAAAATCTCTATATTTTGGGAAAAGTGTGGGAATTAGGGGATGGAGAGATGGTGACATCTGCAGTTTTTCGTTGTTGTTCTTGCACCCTATAGATAGGTTTCTCTACTTTTTATTTTCTAGCGATTAAGATTAATAAGTGCTTATGGTTGAACTGTGGACGGACTTGGGAAAATTGAAATAGCCTGTAAATTAGTGAGGCTGATGACAGAAAACAATCTAAATAGAGTAGACACCTGTCACCTTACTCAATTTTCTCCTGGAAGCTACTAATAAGAGTGACATCTTTGAAATTTGAAGCATTTCTGAATTATAGTGCAGGCCCATTTCAATCTCATAACTTGTACCTAGCAAATCTCACTCTAGAGACAATAGCCAGATCTTTCTGTGTGTGAAGAGTCCTCTGTCAACAAAATTTTCCAGTCGATAGAGCCAAAATTCTGCAAATGGAAAATTTGGGGGGGGGCTTATGTGTTTAACTAGAGCTGCTGTGTTCACCCATTTGGTGCTGCTCCCTTATTCTGGAAAATAGCAGTTACCTGTCCCCGGTCTCCAAAACCTTTGCTCTGATTGGCTATTGACAGAGGAGTTCTGGAAAGCTGGCTAGCCTTTTCCTGTTTTGTGCCACCTTCTCCTACAGCTTCCAGGCCCTTCATCATTTGTCTCTGTAACCTTGAATATGATAGATTCATGGGGAGGGGAGAGGGGGAGGGATCTCAATATCTTCCAAATCACTTTTTGTTTGACTTTATGATATACCAGATACTACTAAATAGAAACTCATGATGTTGTCAATTTGACAAGGAACAGTAAATTTGGTTTCAGTCTGGATGTCAGTGAATAATGAATTACTTTCTTTTGCCTTTCAAGTGCCTTATACGAAACAAAAAGCAATTTGGTTTTGTAACATTTAGAATCTAAATAGGATGGCGATGTCTTTTTTAATGTGTAAATATCATGCTTTTGTTAAAGAGCTTTATTAAGAAAAGAATCTCAGTTAATTCACCTAACGAAAAAGGTTTTTATTTTTACTTCTATTACTAGCATTAATTTAGGGTTAGGGGTCTGAAATACAGTTGTCACAGATTTTAACTTCCTGAGCACACATCAAAACTTAACATTAACCAGAATTTATAGATGCATAGGCTATAAAACATTTCCAAAGAGAAGAAATGTCTTCCTAAATAAAATACAGCACTTAAATTGAGACATTTGCATTTGTTTATTTTGCATTGATTTTAATAACTGAAAAAATAT
>NW_011889341.1:526926-542333 GCF_000151845.1 Pteropus vampyrus
GGAAAATGATGACCCATGTACCCTTCCTCTGACACAAGGAGCTAGACATCTGCAGAGAACCTTAAAAAATCAGTACCTCTTCCAAAGACAGCATGGTCTGTATTCATTCTGAATATTTCTATACATGACATATGAAATTATCCTTTTCTTTTATATCTCTCGCCAGCTGATTGAAGGGGGGAAAAAAAACCCATCCAACTCATGGGGTAAATTTGGAAGTTTATGCTTGAAAAAATATCCAGTATGGCAGCGCCTTAAGTTTTTCGTTGCCCCTTGAACTCAGAACAGCGCTGAGCATCTTTTCACCTTTCCGAAATATCTTATTGAAAAGAAACCTTTGCCAAAACACACAACCACCAGCGTTCCTCTAATTAGCCCTCGAGGAATTGGTTTTGAAGTCTTAATTTCCAGGACACAGATGTAAACTTAAGTTCTAATTATGAAAGACACGGGCTTTAAAAAATTTTTTTTGTTTTATTTTCTGACAAATGGGACAACCCACTGTGTTTTCTCTACGGCTAATTTTCCAAAGGCAGAGGAAGGGTTAGAAAGCAAGTGAACTTTCACGAATGGGGATTGTAAAACACGAATACACAACCTTAAGTCCTGCCTCAGGAGATATTGCCACGATTACGCATGAGATCAGAGCAGTCAGAAACACGCGCACCTGTGTGCACCGCAGGTGTGTGCAGCCACGTGAGCGCTATGTTAACACCAGTGGTGAATAGAAGAGAGGATGCAAAAAGAACCGTGTTAAAGAGAGGGAAGTGGCTCGGTGATACAGTGCTGATAACACACTAAACACAAAGTGGGAGCTGTGGGATTGGAGGGTTCCGGCAGGGCATTTGGGTTTCCAGGAGCAGAAAGAGGAAGAGCGGAAATAGCAGTGAGTTACGTGGTGCAGATGCCAGCTTCAGGCCGGACCTTGGATGTGGCAAGATTCTTACTAGTCTGACCAATAAACGTTCTCTCTTTATTCTTTACTATGTCATAATTTTGTATCAGATAACAACATGACCAACTAAAAATTTTCTGTTCCATTCTCCTTTGCAAGTAGAGGTTGCCATGTGACAGTTTTGGCCAGTGAAACATAAGTAAAAGTCATCGGGTAGGGTTTCTGAACAAAACTGTCCACGGAGTCTGAGTCTGCTGGCACACAGGCTTTTAGCCTTCCCCACTCTCTTCCTTCTCTCTTCTTATAAAAGAAATAAGATGGCTAGATCTGCAGTGACCGTACATGAGATCATGAGCTGACCTTGTGGATGGAAGACAGACCATGGGAAGCAGAACAGAAAGAACGAAGCCACCTAGGACATTGGCGAATTCACAGAGCTACTGCAAAAGCCCCAGACTGCCTATCTGCAGACTCTGGTAAAAGAAAAATAACATCTCATTGGTTTTATACACTGTCTTTCATTTTTTTGTTATTAGCAACTGAACACAATCCCCAACTGGTTAACAGGGGCTCTGCAGGGAGGATGTTTGAACCAGAAAATGCTTGCATGTTGAGGGCTCTTCTAATTCCGAATGTGCGGGCCTCTGAAATGGTCCCTCCACTTCCACTAAAAACCATTAAATAACACCTATCAGAATTCAGGGAGGCAGACAAATCTCTCACATACACCAGGAGACAGTCAACAACAGCCATATTTAACAGCAAGACTTCCCAGGTATAATGACCATGTATAAGAGCAACCTTAGTTCTCCAAAGTTTCCCAGGACAACATAATTTCCTTCAGCCTATATTTACTAGTTTCCAAATGGATGAAATTGATGTGGAGTGAACTGTTCCAGGATTGCTCTGAACAGTAGCGATGAGAAATGATGGCAAAGCAGAAATTAAAATTAACTCAGAGCTGGTTAGTCCTCATATGAACTTTCCTGCTGGCATTGGTCGTTTCTTGCCCCTGTTCATCTCTGCAGCCTAAATTTCATCGTATCCTCTTTCTCCCCACCCTGCACCTTCATCTCTAGCCACTTATAACTACTTGTAATTAACACATCACGCCATTTCTCACTTTTGACTCTTCATATATGCTAGTTTCTCTGCTTGCCTGCTCTTTCCCTCCTTGCCCCCTCTTCCATATAACTCTTATTTGCCTTTCAGGACTCGGCTCTTATTCTGCTGCTTCCTGAAAGACTTCTGTTTCTATCCTTCCCATCCTACCTTCCCATATAATGGACTGTGTCTCCTCCATTTGGTCCCTGGGCTTACTACTATCACAGGTCTTAGCACAGTGAGCCATCATGTGCTCCTTGTTTCTTCTAGAGTTGTTGAGAGCATCAACTATGTAGGAGCCATTTTTGATCTCTAAGGCTTAACACAATACCTAACACAAGTGCTTAGTCATTAAATATTTGTTGAATGGATGTTGTAAATTATTTATAATTTTTTCTGGTATTTTCCTATATTTGCAAGTCTACTCTAGCATTGATGTTAAATAAAATATGTCTTTAGGGTAATCTGCTGACATAAAGCCAGGAACTAACTAACTTTTACCATAATGCTGGATTAACTTAAGTGATTTCAAGTTGAACACATAGAGAGAAATAATGTAGAACTTTCTTCTAGATTTTCATATTTATGGCAAATTATTCTGGTGGTTTATAAACTATTTTTTACTTTTCCTCTGTGTTCAAGTGGGCTCTGTGTGTGAACTACTTTATGATTAGGGACTGGAGGAAGGTGCCATAGGTAAAGAGTTGAGTTTACGTATATTTATTCATTTATAGTGCATTGAGAAGGCTGGTTGTCCTGCAGGAAATTGGCAGGCTCAGTGCAATACCCTGGAGGGATCAAGAGTGAGTGCCTGACATTAGCCCACTGGCACACATGGTGGACCTAAGTGATCACAGCATTCTTTCACACAGACCCTATGTGTTCCCCTAGAATCTTTCCTAACATGAATCTTCAGTCGATCATTAACAATTAGAGTCAGCCTATAGAGTACAAGCTCTTTGATATATCTGGGGTAGAAAAGGGCTTAAGGGGCTTGGGAACCAAGAGAATTACTAACCCGTAGATATAAATGGTATATCTATATCTCAGCACATTTAAGAGTGTAAGAATGAACTGTATTGAGACGAGGTAGACCACAGATTGGTCCTAAGAAATATAATAGAGAGGTTTATATGTGTCAGCTAGGGGCATCTATTTTCAGACTTGGGTATGCATCATAATCACATGGAGGGCTTATTAAACCACAGGTTGCTGTTACACCTCCAGAGTTTTTGATTCAGTAGGTCTGGAGTGAAGTCTGGAAATGTGCATGTCTGGGAATACACTTTGAGAATCACTACCCTAGGTATTTGAATTTTGGGTGATTCCAAGAAATTGTTCAGGAGATTGCAGAAATAAATTTATTTCCCCTGAGCATAAACTCTTTGCTCAGTCTAGGGACAATATAAAGAAATAGAAAGGCACGCCCCTTTTCTTAAAGAATAAATGGTGTCCTTAGACTTCTGAACAATCTCTCCCTGAGTGATCTCATTCCCACCCATAGCCCACTGCCATTTCTGCACTGAATACTGGCAAATATCTATTTCTACCTTTGTTAACTCTCCTGAAAATCAGACTCATGTGTCGAAATGTTCATTGACTTTATTATCTTGCTGTCCAATATGTATCTTCCAGACAAGAGGTGGGCAAATAGGTTTATCTCCTGTGACAGTTAGAATTAATGGTAGCTGTGCTAAACTGAGAATGATTCTGAAGTCAGGACCAAGCTGAAAGGGGGTGAGGGGGGATGGGGGAACACTGATTAATCTGTTGGGAGCGTAATAACATTTGGTGTTGCCATCTGAGTAGGAAGCTGTGTTGACCCAAACCATGTCCTCCTCCTCTTTCTCTTCCACTGCTGAATTCAGTGGAGAGATTGGAAGGTGCTTTTTGTTCTCTTTGGGCTAAAACCACAGCAAGTATAACCCTGGGCAAAAAAATCCACTCTTACATAATTATTTAATGTAAATTATCTTGCTTTAGAAGTCTTTCTACAAATATTTGAGTTTTTGCTATATATCATTCTGTAATTTCTTTCTAATTTATTTTTGTTCTGGTCAGAGAAACTTTGCATTATTCAGTTCTTCTAGATTTGTTAATGTTTGGTTCATGTCCATTGAATGTCTTAAAGGTTTTCTCTTTTTGTTTTTTGGGGTTTTTTTTTCAGCAGTTTGATGTGTCTTATTGTGGTTGATTTTGGTATTTTGCTTGGTTTTCTCTGAGCTTCTGGGACACATGGTTTGATTTCTTCCATTAATTTTGGAAAATTCTCAGTCATTTCCCTTTCATATATTTCTTCTGCACCATACTGTTTTGTTTTTTTTTTTTTTCTCATTCTGCGAGTCCAGTTACACATATCTCCAGTTACACATGTCCCAGCTTTCGGTTATGTTTTTGTCCCCCACCATGCTCTGTTTTTTCTTTGTGTTTACTTTTTGGTAATTTCTATTGACCTATCTTCAAGTTCATTGATTCGTTCCTTAGCTTCAAGTCTACTGACGAGCCTAACGAAAGTTTTTCATCTAATTTTTTTTCATTTCCACTTGAACATTTCTTATAGTTTCCATATTTCTACTGAGATTTTCCATTATGATCATGCATATAGTTCACCTTTTCAGCTAGTGATATAACAGACTCATCAGAGTTTATTTTTAACTTCTCAGATCCAACAACTGAATCATATCTGAGTCTGATTCTGTTGACTATTTGGTCGATAGTGTTTTCACTTGATTCTTTGTGTGTCTCATCAATTTTGGTTGAATGATGTGCATTTTGTTTAGGATAGTAGGAAGGAAGGTCTCTGGTATGTATGCCCAGAAATGGGGGTGCTTCTCTTTTACTTGGTCTACAGTGTGGGAGACCGAGACTACCTGTTTACTAAGTAGTCGAGCTGAACAGAGCTTTATTAATCTATGATTGCCTTCAGCGCAACTTAGTCTTCAAATTCCTCTGGTGTCACTTTGTATTTAGGGTACAACCTGGTTTTCCAGAAAGTTTTCCTCATGTCTGATCCTCCTTCAGCCATAGGTCTTCCCTTTAGCCTGTGTCTCAAAAAAAAATCTCTTTTCCTGTCTCTCAGGAGAAGATCATTGTTACTCAAAGCTCACCAGCCTAGTGACAGAGAGTTGAGGGTAGTCTGTGCTTTTCTGGCTCAGCTTCAGGTTGGTTCTGTGTCTCCTCTGGTCTCATTGTGGGGACTTCTTATTAATCCTGTTCTTCTCCCACCAGTAGGTTGTCCCTGTTGCTGTGGGACAAGGATGTGGTCCTGATTTTTCTAATCCTTTCTTCCGACCGTAATCGGTTTTCATCTGTGCCTGAGGGTGACAGGGCTTACTGTCATTCCCTTAATGAATTAAGACTTTTGTTCCATAGAGGCGATAGTGGAGGATAATTCCCGTGGAGGTTCGTAACTACTGTCTCCTTTTCTCTGGCCACACCAGGAAGGAGGACTTCTCACTCTCTGCCCTGCCTACGGGCTTTCTCTGGAGAAATCTCAGAGAAGAATCTGCAAGTGGGTGTGAACTCCCTTTGTGTGTGGTTCCCGAAGGTTCTATACTCTCATGTTGCGTCTCTTCAGGTCAAAGCACAAGTCATAGATATTACATTTTTTCTAATGTACCAATTTAAGCTATAAATTACTCTCTAAACACTGTTTTAGCTGTATCCTAAAATTTGATATGCTTTGTTTCATTGCAGTTCACTTCAAACTATTTTTAAATTTCTTTGTGACTCTTTTGACCTACGTTTGTTTTTAGAATTATGCTATTTCCAAATATTTTAGATTTTATAGATATCTTATTGTAATTGATTTGTACTACAATTCTGTTGTGGTCAGAGAACATACTGTATAATTTCAGACCTTTAAATTTATTAAGACTCAATATCATTTTGGTCAGAGACTGTGTTCTACATAATGTTGATACTTTGACATTTATTGAAGTTTATTTTACGTCGCAAGACATGCTCTCTCTTAATGTTCCATGTCCACACGAGAAGAATATGTATTCTGCTTTTTGTCCTATAATGTCAAGGAGTTAAGTATTGTTGATAGTGCTGTAATCTTATATGTACTCGTTTTGTTCTCTATTTTAAATAAATTACTAATAGCTAGGTTTGAAAATTTCAACTATGATTGTGGATTTTTTGATGTCTTTAGTTCTGTCATTTTTTTTGCCTCCTGTCTTTTGAAACTCTGTCCTTAGTTGTACAGCGATTTTGTGTTGTTATGTGTTCATGAATAGATCCTTTTTATCACTATGAAAAGTCCCTCATAATATCTAGAACTAATCTTTATCTTGAAGTCTACTTTGTTATTAATAGAGCCATCGCATCTTTCTTCCATTTAGGATTTGTGTGGTATAACTGTATCCTCTTACTTTCAACTTGTCAGTGTATTTAAATATACTGAGTATTCTTATATTTTAATTGGCTTAGATCTTTTTTATTGAGTGACAACCTTGTAGTTTTATTGGACTAAGTCCACGCATATTCACTAAATTATGGAAGTGCTTTAATTTAAATTATGCCATTTATTGGTATTTATTTTATATTTATACAATCGTTTTTGTTTGTTCCTTTCTTCCTGCCTTCTTTTGGATGAGCCAATCATTCTTTAATATAGCATTACATCTGCTCTGAGAACTTTTTAGCCATTCCTCATTCTGTCGTCTTATTGGTGGTTTTAAAATTTTTAATGTGTTTTTAAGTTATCATGTTTTATCTTCAAAAATTATCACTGCAGGAACAACACACCATATTTAATATAGTGTAATTCCATTTACCTCTCCTCCTATCTTTTGTGCTTTTTTATATTTATATATGTGCTATGAAATTCACAGTACAATGTTTATATTTTTACTTTAATATTTAATACATATGACATATTTTAAAGATGTTTTATATTTACCTAGATATCTATACTTGATATTGCTTCTTAGTCCTTCCCTAGAACCCAGTTCTATTTAATATCATTGTCCTTTACCCTGAAAATTATTTTTAATCATTCCTTGAGATATTAGTCTGCTCAGAATGAATTATCTGAGATTTTATCCTTCCGAAATTGTCTTTTCTTTGCCTTCACTTATGAATCATCCATTTGCCGTAGAGAGTCTAGGTTACGTTTACTTCCCCTATACTTTAAAGATATTTACCCATTGTCCTCTGTCCTCCATTATTTATGTTGAAAAGTCAACTTTCATTTGTGTCACTGCTCCCATGTCTGTAATGTATCTGTTTTCTCTGGCTGCTCTTAAAGAGCTGCTGTTTACTACTCATTTTCAGTAGTTTATCGTTTTGAGAAAATCTTGCCCACGTCAATAAGGATAGAAAAGAAAAGATAGGATTGAAATGTATCAACTAACTATCCTTCCCATACTCTCTGTGATGATAGTGGGGACCTTTCACCTATATGATGACAGTTCTCTGAGGATAATTTGTCTTCCCCTCACACAAGGTCCCCTTTCTCTGAGAGAATTCAATAGCTGAGAGCAGTATGCCTGGTACCACACTGCCCAATAGATTTAAGCACCCCTAACTCTCATACACATGCACATCTGTCCTCATTCTGGCCACAGAAGCCCTTTCTTGCCCTTTTTAATCAGGATTCTACAGTGAGGATTTGAAAGCTGAAACATCAGTCTGCAACATATACTACCATACAGCCAATTCCATAGAAGAGCAACCACAGATCACACTTAGAAACCAGGGCAGGACTATGTTTATAGGGTGCATTTTTGAAAATGATTGTTGGAAGTACCAATTTTGATGTGCCTAATTTTTCCAACTTAACGTTTATTTTGGAACAATGAAGGTGATGACTTTACTCCCACAGTAAACCCATGCTTACCGGAGTAACACCAACCCCATGAACTGCCTCCTCTGGAAAGGCTCCAATGAGAAGCAAGCCCACAGCTGCAGGTCACCTCTGTGGCAACAGTCTGCCTGCTGGTCTGAGGGAACAGCCCCCTACAGGTGGCCTAGATCCCCATGTTTGAGACTCCACAACTAAACTTTAATTTTGCCTTTCACCTTCCTCTGTGATGATTGCAGTGCACAACTTGGTGACCTCTGATTTGAGGGAAGTCAAAAATAGAATCTTCTCACCGAAAGGCATCTGAGGACAAAACGAACAACAAAAAAATGTACAACAGTAGACTAGTATTTTGATCGCAAGAGCCAGAGGCCCTGCCACATTCTAATTGACATCGTCTCAAATTAGATGTCTTTGCTGGATTATATAACTAAATTAATTCACCACTTCATCTTAAAATGAGTTCATTTTTGGTGAAAGATTCATGAAGGGATTAAATAGAAGTGACAACACAAAACTAAGCAAAACTCACAGTCCCAATTACAATGCTCAAAACCAGGCCAAAGGGAAAAATATCATGTGTTTAATACCATCAAAAGTTCCCTTAATTGACCAAAAAATTTTTTTCTAAAAGTAACTTTGTGTTTGGCTAGATGTTTATATTTTCTTTAGCCCTCTTAGAAGATTTAAGAGGAAGTGAACAAGAATTAGTACATAAACATGTCAGCAACCATCTTCTACCTGTGGCTCAGTCTGAAAAAGTCAGGAACCGAGAAATTAAAAAGAGTTTATGAGAAATTCTTTCTCATCCCTCTTGGATATTATCTCTCTTGCTTCAAATATACAGGAATGAAACTGGCCAAGGATTTTGGTAAACGTGTGAAAGGACTGTCATTCCATTAGAGCTGTAATTTAAACAGAACTTCAAATTAACCCACATTCGTGGTAGATCTGGTGGAGACTGTTGAGGGCTGTGCTCATACGGACAGGAGCAGAAAAATTCTGATGAAAGGTTGGCAACAGTATCCTCTACTGCTATAAACCTCAGTGTGCACGTCAGTCAACAGCAAGAAGCAATGAAGAGTGAAGATATTTTACTTTCTGCCACTCTTATTTGAGATACATGTGACTTAAGGTGCCCGTGTTTTTTATCAATGCTTATGGTCCTCACTCATATCTTTTAATACTAACAGCATGCTATCAGAAACCTATTAACAGAGCTGAGAATAGCAACATGTTTAGCTGCAGAATACTAAAGAGGCAACACCTACTCCTACTGTTTCACCATTTCAATTAAAAATATTCCGGTGACAAAGACTCAGTAGTAAATATTTGTCATTGGAAAAATGGCTTGGAAATAGATTTTCAGTAAAATTTCAGAGTTGGGAGAAAAGCTTACTGTAAATGCATAAATTTAAAACGGCCAAGCAACTGGTGATTATCAGCCAATTATTCTTTAGATATGCAGTTACTAGTCCTTCTAATGGTTAAGCATTAAAAGATTATAAAGAAGAAGTGGTTTTATGAACCGATCGAAATGGGAACACCATTAGTAAAGCAAAAATAAGTAAAACAAAGTTAAAATAGTTTTGGAAAATTCATTCAAGCTTCGAATTTCCAATATACACAAAAAGGACTTCAAAAGTCTAAGAAAATTGGCCGCAAATGTTTGGCTACCTTTCAGAAAAATCTACTTTGAATTGGCCTTTATCTTTGTTTTTTTTCAATTACAGTTGACATTTCAATATTATTTTATATTAGTTTCAGGTGTACAGCACAGTAGTTAGACATTTATATAATGTATGAAGTGATCCCTGGATTAGTCTGGTACCCACCTGGCACTACATGTAGTTATTACCATATTATTAACTACATTCCCTATGCTGTACTTAATATCCCCGTGAATATTTCATAACTACTAATTTATCCTTCTTAATCCTTTTACCTTTTTCAACCAGCCTCTCAACCTGCCTCGCACCTGACAATCACCAGTTTGTTGTCTATATCTATCAGTCCGTTTTGTTTATTTACTTTTTTAGATTCCACATGTAAGTGAAATCACATGGTATTTGTTTTTCTACGTTTGACTTATTTCACTTAGCATAATACCCTCCAGGTCCATTCGTGTCCTTGCAAATGTTAAGATTTCATTTTTTACGGCTGAGTAATGTTCCATTGTATGTATATGTACCACCAGTTCCTCATCCAATTGTCTTATTGATGGGTACTTAGGTTGCTCTATATCTCGGCTATTATAAGTAGCACGGCAGTGAATGTACAGGTATATATGTCTTTTTGAATTAGTGTTTGGTTTTCCTTGAGTAAATATCCAGAAGTGGAATTGCTGGGTCATAAGGTAGTTCTATTTTGAATTTTTTGAGGTAGCTCCAGACTGTTTTCCATAGTGGCTGCACCAATATGCAATCCAACCAGCAGCGTATGAGGGTTCCCTTTTCTCCACATCTTTGCCAACTCTTGTTTCTTGATTTATTGATGATAGCCATTCTGGTAGGTGGGAAGTGATATCTCATTGTGATTTTAATTTACATTTCCAATTAGCGATGTGAAGCATCTTTTCATGTCTCTTAGCCATCTGTATGTCCTCTTTAAAGAAATGTCTATTCAGGTCCTCTACTCATTTTTCTAATTGGATTTTTTGGTGTTGAGTTACATGAGCTCTTTATAAATTTTGGATAGTAATCCCTTTTCAGATGTATCACTGGCAAATATCTTTTCCCATTCAGTAGTTTGTCTTTTCACTCTGTTGATGGTTTCCTCTGCTGTGTAAAACTTTTTAATTTGATGTAGTCCCATTTGTTTTTTCTTTTGTTTCCCTTGCCAGAGGAGAGATATCAGAAAAAAATATTACTCGGAGCAATGTCAGAGTTTACTGCCTATGTTTTCTTCTAGGAGCTTTATGGATTCAGGTCTTACATTTAAGTCTTTAATCCATTTTGAGTTCATGTTTGTGTATGGTATAAGAAGGTGGTCCAATTTCATTTCTTTGCATGTACCTGTCCAGTTTTCCCAACATCATTTGTTGGAGAGACTGTCTTTACCCCATTGTATATTCTTGCCTCCTTTGTCATAGATTAAATGACCATATGGGTGTGAGTTTATTTCTGGGCTCTCTGTTCCATTCCATTGATCTATCTATGTGTCTGTTTTTATGCCAGTACCATTGCTGTTTTGATTACTATAGATTGTAGTGTAGTTTGATATCAAGTAGTGTCATACTCGCAACTTTGTACTTCTTGCTCAAGTTTGCTGTGGCTTTTCGGTGTCTTTTATTCTGTATAAATTTAAGGATTGTTCTAGTTCTGTGAAAAATGCCCCTTGGTATTTTGATGGGGATTGTATTAAATCTATAGATTGTTTTGGGTAGTATGGCCGTTTTAACAAAGTTAATTTTTCCTATCCATGACCATGGTATGAACGGGCCTCTATTTTAATTAAATGTGATCAGTAGCTATAAATAGCTAGTTGAACTTTAAATTTTTTCTTCAAAATGGATATTTATAAATTAATATTCAATATGGTTATTTTGTAATTTTAAACATTCAGGTCTGTATTAAACCTCCATGAACATTTTCAAATGCATATAAATTCTCTTAAAAGGGTTTGCCCCTGAAAGGGGAAAAAAAATAGCTTAACTTCAATTTAAATGTAAAAAGCAGATCTAAAAAAATCAACATCTCATAGGAACACTTTCTAAGTTAAAACTGAAAGTCTCTTTGAAAATAGAAAAACCTTACATTTTAAATATTACTCGGTCTGATCCTTATTCTGCGCTATGAATCAAGTCATTAGCCAAGGAGCACAAATGCAAACAGAAATGAGTCTGTGATTTTGAAATGGTTTAAAGATGAATGAAATCCAGGATAAGGTTAAAAAATATGAGCATATTTCAGTCTCTAAAATCTTGAGGTCAAGTAGCAGTTTTCTGAGTTAAATCCAAATTCCATTCAGGGTCCCTTCAGAGCTGCAGTCCTTCCTCCTGCTTCCCACATTCCAGTTACAATCAATTCATTGCTTTCTGTTCTGCGAAGCAGCTCCTCCTAGGACAGAACGTCCTTTCAGTGTGTGAAGCCCTTGTCAGGAAGCAGTCCCAAATTAACCCCATTATTCCCATTCATATCCTTCTTCTGGGATGACTCAATGTGCTCCAAAATGGCTCGCCATCACAAAGGTTCACTTGGTGCCAATTCTCTGCAAAGCTTTTATAACTAGACTGTGAGATCACAGGAAATAATCCTGTCTCTCCACTCTATCTTGATGCCCCATTCCCCATAAAGCTTTCCTCGTTCATTTATCTGGAATTACAACCTGCATTTTTTTTTCATTCTCATAGTTACTTTGCACCTCTTGCTAATGTATACTTAATTATCCTGTGTGTTGTGGTTACTCGTTCGCATGTGTGACCTACTTGTTTCTGGGTTTATGCTTAAATGGAATCAAAATAACAAGAGTAAGCTATATTTTGCTGATTCGTTCTTTTCTTTTTAACCTAGTAATTCCAAATCTAGACCTCTACATTCTGCCCTCAATTATATGTGACAGTACAGTGGAGTAGTTTGAGTGCTTATAAATGAGACCTCCGCTACTACATGATAGCTATCATGTGACTTCTTCCTCTCTGGCTTTTCGCCCATTAATCACCACTGTTCCTGATATGTTAAAAGTTGCTCCATGTTCTCCAGGATCCTCGACATTTTTGTATTCTTGTATTAATAGCTTCTGAAATCAATTTACTGAAATAGGGTAGAGAACCACAATTGAGACAAGCACTCTGCTATCGTCCAGGTGTTGTGGTTATCACACGCTCACAGCCTTAACATCACTGTGTACAGACAATAGAATTCTGTTCCAACTAGACCAAAGTTCAAGTCCACTCATATCTAAATTCAGGAAGTGAATATGTCGAATATGGTAGCCAAGGCCTCTGATAAGGAACTCTATCCCTTTGAACTTTGTGAGGGTGAGGATATATTGTCTTCTGCATCTCCACATTCATCAGCAACCAGTATAGTATTTGGCATATAGTACATGTTCAGTAAATTTAGGTTGAATAAATGCATTCTCTCTGGTAACACCTAGTGTGATTACATGCATAATAGATTCTTACTACATTTCTTTTATTTTTTTAATTTATTTTTTATGGTGACATTGATTAACAAAATCCAATGTTTCAGCTGTACACTTTGCAGTAAGGCATATATATATATATAATGTTTACATTGTATGTTTACACAATGTTACATTGTGTGTTACATTGTGTGTTTACCTCCCACAGTTAGATTTCTTTCTGTCACAACATATTTGTTATTACATTTCTTTAATTTAGACATACATATAGTAGTCACACTATACAAAATGATGCCTTTTTTATTAAGGAGTTTAAATTTTAGGATAGGAAATTATAATGTTATAAATAGTCTCTATACTACAATTTTTAAATCCACGTCACTCTCAAGTTATTCTATTTTTTCTTTACTTTGCTTTTCAGTCAAAACTCTTGAAAATGTTCTAAATTTTTTCTCTGTGTCCTCAAATCCTGTCCACTCCAAAACCCACTGTAATCTGGCCTGCGCTTTAACTACGACACCAAAATCGTGCTCGACGAAGTCACCAAAGTCATTCTAATCGCTACATTTAACAGGCTTCATTTCTTGCCTTTTTTCAGCCTTATACAGGAATTGACTAGATTAACAAAGATTCTTTCTTGAAAATATCTGTTTCTTGGAATACATGAGTCTACATTCTCTCTATCTTTTTGGAGATTTCCTTCTCTGCCCATCTTTAAGTGTTGATACTTTTGTTCTAGGTCCTTTTCCTTTTTTTAAATATCTCCATGGTTCCTATTACCATATATGTGTTGAAAAATATGAAATCTCCAATCCAGTTTTCTCTTCTGTTGGAGACATGCATGTCCAAATTGCTATTGGCACTTGTATACCACATCTCTTTAACTACTCAAACATGCCATACTTTAAAAAAAAATTATTTACATTAGTTTCAAGTATACAGTACATTGCTTAGACATCTATATAGTTCATAAAATGATCCCAATTGCTCCCTCCCTCCCCCAACTCTCCACCTTGCCAACATATTAATGCTAACTGCATTCCCTACACCCTACTCCCCGTGCCCATGACCATCCACCAGCTACTAGTTTGTACTTCTTTACCCCTTCACGCCATTCTCTCAGTCCCCCACACCCCTCTCCCCTCTGTTCGAAACATGCCATACTCTTCAAGTCTCCTAATTTTGTACATGATGTTTCCTAGGCCTGAGATGTGCTTATCCAGATAACTTTCCACATTCTTTCTCAGTTCACTACCAAATATGTCGGCTTTTAGCTTAGATGACACTATACCTATAAGATTTGGAATTACTTTCAGTTCACAACATATTCCATGTTCTTCCTTGCTTTGGGGTCTTGTAATATACATGATATTAATTATACCAACTTTTCAGGGCAAAAATGCGTGTTTTTATCTCTCTAATTCACATTAAATCTGATTTAAACACTTATCCTGCCTATTGAGAAATCCAGTCTCAGCCATTATTTGAGCCCTTTTCCTGACGATCTTGGCTTTAAAATAATCCCAGGTTTACTTTGTGCCGAAAAACCATGAAAGGAGCTTTGTTCTTAGTTATGGTGGTGATGCTAGAAATGCACATGATCCAAATTCATATGGTCCATTTAACATGGAAAATATCAATATTTGTATGATGAGAGTGGGCAAAAGGATATTCATCTTAGCTATCAAGGCCCAGTGGCTTAGTGCTCACTCCTGACCACATGCTGTGCCTCCCCCACTCCATCCATATATCCACATATATCCATCACCTCTCAGGGCTGCTAAATCAGAGTGAAACTTCAGTCCCCTAATATTCATGTAAACCTCAATCTCTGATTCTGTCCAATTTCTCTAAGAAAAGTCACCATCTCTCCACAAGTTTTGGGCCATTTAGTTTTCTTTTACTCAAAGAACTAGCCTCCACTCTCTCATATTCTGAAAATATCCATCATAACCCCTGTTAAAGGGCTTGACACACTACATTTCCTTACTTTCCTCCAAGGGTGTGACTCAAGATACAGGTAGAGATGCAGTGGATCAATACGGGCCCTGTTTTTCCAGGGCTGCGGGAAGGAAGTGCTGTATTTTTCACTTGTCTTTGTTTGTCCCCTGGAGCCAAGAAACCAATATGTCAGTCACTCCCCACTGCCATGCACGCACCCAGTTATTCACACTGCTAGGCTGACTCACTTCTACTCACCTTTCAGGCCTCAATTTACATGTTTTTTTTTCTTCCAGTAACCCTTCCAGGATCTACAAAAATGTTCAGTTTCTTTTCTGTGAGCTTCCATAACCCCCTGCACATCCTACATTATATACCGTTGATACCACTCTGTATTGAAACTGCTTGTTGGGCTGTCCCATGAAAGCATGAGCTCCACGAGGGCAAGAACTGCTTTTGGTTCTCTAATTATCCTCACACTACCAAAGCATCCAGCATATTAATCAAACATTTGACAAATTTCTCAGATGGCATGTTACTGAATTACTTTCGTATAGAATCCACAATAAAGCC
>NW_011889341.1:543168-572144 GCF_000151845.1 Pteropus vampyrus
ATTTCTCTAGGAACTGGGATCTGGGAAAGGAGCCGTCCACATCATTCTTGCTGGCCCAATAATGAGTTATATCAATTATCTGCAATGCTAAGAATGTATTTTTACTATAAGTATTCTTACCTTCAATTCATGTAAATGAACAATAAGTTGAATATATAATTCAGCACAGTATCCAAGAAATACACAGATGTGCCCAGTGAGTGATTCCAACTGGACCGGTCTTACAGTGAGACTTGCGGGAGGGTGGGGGTGGAGGACCCATAAGTGCCTTTAAGAACCAGGCTCTCCTGTTAATTATCTCAATTCCATGATTCCAGTGTTTGTAGTTATGCCCTCACTGTAGCTTATCAGGGTCTGATCACATGTGATACTTTTGCAAATTCTCAAATAACTGTCACACATCACATCAAAGGCCACACATGAAGAGTGATCAAGAAGCCTTAAGAATCAGTATTGATTTTAATATCATTTACAATGGCCATCTTTTATGAGCCAAATATGGTAATTGTTTTTTATGACCATTACCTCTATCCATATAATAACCCTATGACATAGATATCATCATCACTACTTTATAGATGGGGAAACAGAGGCTCAAAGAAGTTCTTAAGTTTCTCACATATGTATGTATATAAGTGACTAAGCCATAACTCAGCCAGGCTCTTTCTACCATTTCTAGCATTCCACATGGTTTCTTTCAGGAATCTCCCTGTTTGGGGACCACGTAGGCCTCATTTGCTGGTGGCCGAAACCACTCCTTCCAATGTAATCAAACTTGAATGTAAAAACAAAAATAGAACAAGCAAACAACAAAAAAAGTACAAACAAGAATATTCAGAATATCCAAAAAAATCACACGTTTATGCAAGGATTTTCTTTTTGCTTTTTCTGTGCAAATACATTATTCAACAATGCTACCTTTACGATTTTTTCTGCATTCTCCTCAGTAGTATTTAAGGGATTTTTGAACAGGCCAGTTTTATTCAAGTTGTCATCATCACATCTCAGTCCCCTCCAGCAAATGGTCAGGTTGAAAGGATGGTGCACATCACTAATGGTGCCCTGCAGCAAACTGCTGGAGGAGTCTCACCAAGGGGACTCTGACTGGCTTCTAATCTCTGTACATCAATGGCAGAGATAGTCTTGTGGTCTTGTTAATCAAGTTGCATCTCAATAGCGTTTCAAATGTTCTAAAGGAGACTTGGATGAGAACTTAAAACACAAACATGAACGTTCCCTGGCTGTGCTCTGATTTTACTAGTCTTTCATTTGAACCAGAATAGCTGATTTTTTTGAGGAAGCGATAGATACCTTATCTCAAATATTGTCCCTTCACTGAAAGTCCCTCAGAGAGGCCATCCCTGAACCACACACCCCCCCTCACTTAAAAGAGTCCTCCCTTCCTCCAGTAACTATCACATCAACTGGCATTATTTTCGTGAAAGAACCATTGCTATCGGAAATTTTCTTTTTTGGTTTTTGTTTATTTTTATTTTACTTTATGTTGCTTGGTTCTCCCTAAGGAAGCACTAGCTAGCTCTGTCAGAGCAAGACCTGTTTGCAGGCTTATTCACTGTCTCCCCTGTTCCTAAGGAGTTGCCTGGAACACAACAGGAGCTCAAGAAACAAGTGTTCCTGCAATGCATGCCTCCAGAAGGTATAGAATGTGTGCTATAAGGGAGAGGGAAGAGGAGCTCTGTGAGCAGTTCCTAAATCGAACAATTCTCAAGGTCTTCCCTCCAGAAAGACCATCTAAGAGAAACCAGCAGAAGTGTCTTCTCTAGAGCCATCTGGAATTAATTTTTCAGACACATCTAAAGTCTGTCCATGGCCACTAAGTGTAGAAAGTTCTGAGGCCACACACACAAACAAAGGCTTGCAAAAAGTTTAAAAGAAACCGTTAGCCAAAGGGAATAAGAGTCCGTATTTCTCAAGAGGCATAGTACATTAATGAATGACATGAAAATAGTGATTTTCGTATCTCAGACACGGGTTTATGTCCATGGTGAGCAAAATTAGACAAAACTGAAAGCCCAAAGCTCTCTAGTGGCTCTCCGCTCCTCTTAACATGGTATTCAAAACCCTATATGGCTCTGGCTCCTTCCTGCCTCCGCTCCATGTACACTGACTTCCTTGGTAATCACTGAAAGCAGCAAAGTCTTTACCAATCTAAAAAAGTCGGACTTGCCTTTCCCTCTGCCTGGAAAGTAACCCCTTCAGCTCTGTGTCACACCACTCAGACTTTGGCATTGCCGTCTCCTCCATAATTCAGGTCTCTGTCCAAACTTTACCTCACTGGAAAGTGGTACCATTTAATAACTCAATGTTAAGTAGCCATCTAATAATTCTCAATTATATTACCATCTTTTATTTCTCTGCAAAACATGCTGAAATATGATATTTTTCTTATTTGTATATTTACTTGTTTGCTGTCATCCTTCCCTATTAGAATGTGAGCTCTGTGAGAGAACGTATTCCTTCTTCCCTCATAGGTTCTTTGGCTAGCCTAATAATTGACATAAGACAGATTAACAGGAGAAAAAAATACATTTAATTTTCTACACACAGGAGCTCATAAAAAAATTAAACTCAATGAAGTGACCAAAGCAGGCAGCTTTCATACTTTTTTAGACAAACAATTATTTGTGAAGAATTGACAGAACAAAGGATTTTGGGCTTGAGATAACAAACTAATAAAGAATTAACAAAGTTTGTTTACACAGCCTTCTAGGCCTTGAAATCCCTCTCTCTCCAGATACAGATGCCTTCTACTTTCCTGACATAAGGGGAACACATGGGAGTTTTATTTCCTGCTTTCAAGGGGACAAAGGAAGGTCAGAGCATCTTCTTATACCGGCTGTTTCTCAAGTAACTTTCATTCAAAATAATCAATATGCCAAAGTCACACATTCTGGGTGGCCTTGGCCTGCCTTACACCCTACCATCCATCTGCCAGGGATCATTTCTGACTTGTTTTCTGATTTATCCTCAATATCTAAAATAAGGCTCAGTACACAGTAGTATCTCAACATATGTTTGTTGAATGGAGAATGAAAAGACATTTATCAAATAATAAAACCAATGAATATATAATTTAAAATGTGCTCGGAAGTGCTATAAAGGAGAAATGCAGGGGCTGAGATAAGGAAATATGCTGGTAGGATGGAGAGTAGAAGGAAGCTACTCTAGGCAGAAGCATTAGTCAAGTGCTAAGGACATGGTAAGTTGAGAACTAAGAAGGAGCCAGCCATGCAAAATGTGGCGGGAAGAGATTTTGATATTTTTCCATTTATTTTTTTATATTTTTAACTTTTTGTTTTTTGACAACTAAAGTCACAGGAATTTGCCACGATCATACAGAGATGTCCTGTGTACCCTTCATCCATTTTTTCCAATGGTGACACGGGGAAACTATAACTGGAAAATTGACGATAATAACGGTGTTTACATATGATCCCACTCTATGTTATTACATGTGTAGATTTATGTAACCACTACCACAATCAAAATACAGAACTATTTCAACATCACAAAAGACCTCTCTTTATATTTGTTTCAGTCACTTTGATTTCCTACAGTTGTATGGTTTGGTGACTTAGGGTTAAGCCAGTACAAAATTGTTTCTGTCCCATAAATGACTGTTTGTAGAGAATGTATCCATCCACAGGATTTGCCAGGTGACTTTGAAAGCAAGTTAGCCCCTTGGGTCAGATAAACTGTGGCCTGAATAATTTACAAGACGTTCAAAATAGCATGGGTTAAAGTAATAATTCTATGGTTCACATTCAATTCTTGCTGCCTTAAAATCAGCAGTCTTTCTCCATTATAAGGTCAGATGCAAATTGTTTTTCCTCTGTGCAAAACAAGTAGATTTTCATAAAACCTAACCTGGCGATGTGCCAAGACAGTTAATTCCATTTGGAGTACTAGCTTCTGCCTTCAGAACACCTGCATTTCCCCACCTGTTTTATTATTTTTTTTTCTTTTTCTACCCTAGTCTCATTTGGGGGTTGAATTCAAAAAGACTTCAGATAAACCTAATTTTTCCTTTTTGATATATACGGATCATCTCATTACCAATTTTTGTCCTCACTAAAAATGCTTATAATTCTAAGCATGAGGACTAAAACCAGCAAAGGAGCATTTTCCATGAGATGGTTATTTACCTGACAGTTCTCACCAATCATCACACCACCTGGCCTTTGTCCCTAGAGAAAACATAAGCAAAGTTCCCCATGCACAATGCTTCTGAAGCTCTGGGCAGCTGCTCTCGTTCAAAGACTCTAAAAAACATCATGAAATTATGTCACCAAAAGCAGTTCCATTGCCAGTGGACCAGCTGCCGTTTTGTGTAGACAGATTTATCAGAGGGTTGAATGCTGAGAATAACCTCAAGTATGGGGACACTGTAATTATGAATTCCAAATGGGAGAATTCACAACTAAAGATATCATCAAAACGGAATGCATCTGAATCTGTGTCCTCTGCTCCACTAGGATTAAATATCACTGTAACCCAAATAGGCAACTTATTTGCAATGTCAGCCTTTAAAAAATTGTATTGAGTATCCTTGATTTTTCCTAAATTAAAATTCAAGGGAACACACACACACACACACACACACACACACACACACACACACACACACAATCATTCACACGCACATTTACTTTTAGAATTTGAGGACAAAAACAAAATGCATATAAGCAAAAATTTCTCATCATGAAGTTACAAAATCACTGTTCTGACCATTTTCTTTATTACACACTATGAGGTAGTATTCTCAAATTCTGCGTATTGGTGAGATTTCTAGTTGTCATTCAAAAGGGGATATTAAATAGGGATTAGCACACAAAACATCAGCGGTGACAAGCCATCGAAGTACCAGAGGAACTTCACATTTTGGGGGAGAATTAACCTTTGTATCTGACATTAAAAATTCATCAGCAATCCCAGTTAAATAGGAACGATTTGATCACTTAAAGCTGTTTGTATCTCATGTACCTTTTATAACAATCTTTCTAAGAATAGTAAGAGGCTTTCATTGAAACTCAAGCCATAAACTTCAGCTAAATTTGACTTTGTTGGTATATTCTCTGAAAGAGCCTTTTCTTTTCTGGTTTCTATTTACATAAACTTCTGACAATATTCAGTTAGTAGCTGTATCCTTTCTTGTATCCTCATCTTTGGGCAATTTCATCCATTGTTATCTCTTAAGTATCATATATGTGGTGACAATTCCCAAATAGTCACATCTAGTCCTGCTCATTCCCCTAAATTCTACACCCAAACACTCAGCTATCAGCTTTAGTTTTTATTATATATCCAGCAATCATCAAAATTTGTCTCCAAACCATAACTTATCTCCCCAACCACCCTAACTTTTTTCAATTACTCAGCTCCTTAGTGCCATAAATAATGTTATTATCAAAGCAGATTATAAACTTTTCAACCTCTACTCTGCATACACATGCAGTTAGCAAGCAAATCCTTGATTCCTTGGATCTGCACCTCCTTTTTTTTTCTTCTTCAAAGCCACTTCTCAAATTCAGACTCTACTCTTTTCCCGGCATATTGCAATAGCCACGTAACTTTCTACTTCCGGTCGCTCTTTATGCCATCATTCTTTACACTGCTTTTTGATTTAGCTTCTTAAAATACAGATTTGATCAAGCTACAGTTTTGTTCCTTTTTAAAAAAAAAAAAATGTCCCCTAGTACACATACTCTAATGTTAAACCTTATTCAATCTCCTGCTAATGTATCTTTATTTTTCTTTTGGTCATATATTGACCTATTTGCCACAATTCTTTCACTTTGGGACTCAGCTCCATCTCTTCCCCCAGTCCTGAGTCCTACATGCCCACACCCACACTCTGACAGTTCCAATCCTGTTTATCAGGCAGTCACAATTTAAATTGTTCCTCCTCCAAAACATCTTCCCATGTCCCCAATAACACGTAATCTCTCTTTAACATAATGCTTTCAGAACTCAGTTAAAGAACATATTTATTTTTAAAAATTCATTTACATTAGCCCCCTTTTCAATGGGGGATATGTTCTAAGACCTCCAGTGGATGCCTGAAACAGTGGATAGTACTAAACTATATATATATATATATATATATAGTTTATATATATAAAGTATGCATGTATGTGTATGTATATATACACATATATATACACATACATAAATACACATATATATACACATACATACACATACTATGTTCCCTATACATACATTCCTGTGATAGTTTAATTTATAATTTAGGCACAATAAGAGATTAACAGCAACAATAAAATAGAACATTTGTAACAATGTACTGTAACAACAGTTATGTGAGTGTGGTCTCTCTTACTCTCTCTAGTAAATTTTATATTTTTCAGTCCAAACCTCTTCCTGAATCCGTGTCACCATCCCCTGCCTGCAGTAAGTGGCTCGGTGTCACTCATTTCAGGGCATCCCTTGCTAAAGTCTTTGTATAGGCTCAACACCTTCTGGCGCCAACACGCTGCCATCAATAAGAACACATTTTCTGTGCATGTCTTCCAAGCACATCTTAACTAAACACTTGTCACCTACTGTGGCCATAAGTTTTGCAGTTTGAGGTATGACAGCAAAACTAGCACACATTTCTTTTTCCTTCTTCACAAATTCTTGGAAAGAAGATTCGTTCTTACCATAGATCTTGGCAACCTCAGCATATGATTTTTTTTTCTTAAGTCTAGAACTTTCACCTTTTCCCTTAAAGAAAACTCTTTATGGCTTCTCTTTGGCATATCCAATTTGCCAGAAGTTGGCCATGTGAAACTAGGAATAAAAAAGCATTTCAGACAGAGGCAACAGCAAATAAAAATGTCTGAAGGTGAGAAAAAGTATCCAAGGGCCAAAAAAGGACTATGTAACTTAAGGGCATTGAGTTGAGATTTAGAGATTTACTTAACATTTGCTACATGCAAGGCGCTGAACAAAACAGTGTTTCTTTCAAGTGATGTCAGTTTAATAGGCCAGACTTATACTGACCCAACAATAACACAAATACATACTAAAACGGCTAAGTACTAGAAACGAAATGTAAAGCCAGGCACTCTGATGTGCCTATGAGGTAGTAAAATGGAGAGAGAGTTCCAGCAATTTGTCACCTCTGTGGAGGTTAGAGAAGAGGTCTGGGCTGAAGATATGAATTAGCCTGTCTTTACCACATAGGTGAATAATTGGGTTAATAAAGGATCAAGGCTAAGACCTGAGAAAACCTAACACGAATAACCAGTGAGATTATTAATCTAACATTAATATTAAATTTTAAAAATCAGGTAAACCCACTGAAGAGCCTTACAGGAGAAGCCAGAAAGCTAGGCAGACGACCAGAGTACTCAAAACTAAGAGAAGAGCTTCGACGAGGAGTTAAGAACTTCAGTCAGTGCTATTGAGAGGTTAACTCACAAGACATCTGAAAAGTATCTACTGGATTGTGTATCAATACGAAAGTCACTGGCAAAGCTTAAAGAAATCAGTATTGGTGGAGTGGTAGGGACGGGAGAGAAACTAGCATGAGTTAAGGAGAAATGGGAGGTAATGAAGTGGAGACATGATTTATAGACACTTTTTTCCAGGAGCTTGGCTGTAAGCAGTAGTAGAGAATTGGCAATTAGAATAGCCTTAATTAAAGTGATCGCAACATCATTTGGGTAGTTATTGATTTAAACCTCTGTTTCCTTCTCTTAATTATATGTTGTTAGATTGCCACCATTATTTTTTATTTTTAACCACTATAAAACAAGTGGGTTAGACTAAATGAATTTTTTTTTAAAAAGGCTCGAGTTCTGCTCAGAGGTCCCAGAGGTTAGAAGCAGCAGAGCCGAGGCTGAAGGCCAGGGCTTCTGATTGCAAGTTGAGTGTGTTACATGCTACCTCTAGTCAAAACCTGCATTTAAACCTGTCCTTGAATTATAAAGATGTAGGCTATCTTGAAAGGAGCTATTCACTAACATCTCGGTGAAGGTTAACTTTGGCCTTAGGAGAAATGTCCCTAGTTTGCCGTGACTTGAAATGAGATCCAGTAGGCAGACACCTACTCTCAAACACAGATTCTCAATGGCCCCATCATAAAATTTATATAGCTGTCCGTAGCCCTACTATATGTGCTAATTAGTGGGAATTCTCCCAAGTAATTAACTTCATAATATTTATCTGATAACATTCCCATTTCCAAGTATTTTTAGGGAATTATGATGAAAAACACTTGAATCAGTTACATTAAAATCTTAAACAGGAAGTATGATGTAACACAGATTAAACGTTGGGTAGCTTGTACATAGGCACCGAGAATTAAAATGGTGATGATCTTTGAGAAATCCATTTAACTTTTTCACCATCTTTAATATTTTATTCCTTATTCAAGTGTAGGTGTGCAGCCACTTCCGAGACTTCCAAACTACATTGATGGCCCCTCTGCTGCTGTGTTCACATTCTGAGAATCCCCTAGGCTCCACTACACATGCCAAGCCCTGGACATGCATATTCTTTCTCAGCTCCGTTTCAGTGCGTCCACCCTCCCTACCAACACCAGCAGCACTAGCATAGTACGTGTTTATGGCTAGTCGGGCACAGAGGTATTTGTTCCTGTTTTCCATTCCTCCTTGCATGCATATGGGCACATACAAAAATGAGCCATTTAAATGCACCAAGGTAGGATGTGGGATAAACATAAGACTTCTTATACAATAATGGATTAGGTTATAGTAATATATTTTGAAGAACGTTTTTTAACCACATAGAATGTGGAGAAAATTGGCTGCATGAAATCACAGTACACTTTAAAAAGTACCTCTATGTTATGTCTAATGGGAGAACTTCTAAACAGAGAGAGTTGTGGGCTTCGAATATTGTCTTTTCAAGGTGGCAGGCCAGCTACAATAGAAACAAATCTCTGATTAGAAATTATGGGCCCAAAGTAATTCTTAACGCTCTTGTCTGTCCTGACCACAGTAGAAATGAATAATAAAAGGCCGAGGACATCAACAGTTAAATTACTGTCACTGACATAAAGAAGTTTCGACCATTACAAACTGCAACAAGGGCAAAGGATAGTGTCGGGTTTGTGGCTTACAAAAGAGAAAATAATATATCTAATTGCAATTAGGTCCAGGCTCTGGGAAGAAGAATGCGAGGATAGATCTCTTCGCACCACTGAGTGAGTTAAGAGGATTTTTTTTTAAGGCAAGGGTTGAAGAAGCTCCTGTCTCATTTGCTGTGTATCAGAGAAACAACTTTCCAGAGCAGGTTTGTCGCTGAGCCTCCAGACACAAGCAAAGAGGAGGGGCTTGTCCTTTTGTATTCTATGCTAGCCTGAAGTCAGTTATGCATCAAGCTACTAGACATAGACAGGAAAATACATTCAGATACCTTTTACTTTCTTATATGTTCTCCTCGAGAAAATGCTTGCAGTGATGTCCAATTGATGTGTTCAACGCACTGTCTTTATTGCATTCAACAAGGGAAAGATTATAAGTATTAATTGAGCACCTACTGTGTGACCAAGACCATGGAGAATAGACCTAAAACATTATTTTATAACAACCCCCAGCCTTACCAGCAGGTCTATACATGCCCATTGTTTCCCTTAAGGCAGTGGGCAGATAAATCTTGAACAAGACGGCTCATGACATGCATAATAGTCTTACTCAAAGAATATCTAAAATAAGTAACTATGGCTATATCAAATTCTCCACACTGTGGGCATTCACATTTGTCATTATTATGTTCAGAGTGAGGTGATGCAGATACTACGAGATCTTTAGATTCGGCCAATAGATGTGAACTCTTAAAATAACAACAGCAAAATATACAGTCATTATGCCTTATTTTACTTATTTGCTGAGATAGTAAAAAATGTATTTGCCAACAGCTAAAACTTAGCTAATGTATTCTAGAATTTAAAAAAAATAGATTTCAGGGGAAACAAAATTATGTTAACTTTTAATTCATGACAGAATCAATTTACATAGAACTCTTCATTCAGAGATCATTACAGCTCAACGAAATTCCACAACTTCTTGCCAATAAAGGTAAGATAGCAGGAACTCCAGTATGTATATCCATACATCCTGTGTGTGCCACTACTGAAGTGCTGATATAAACTTTGGTCAACTCAGGAAAAGAATATGGAAGATATTTTTGGAAGGCTCCATTTTGGAGCTATGTGGATAAGTCACACACATCAGACTGACCAAAAAAGCCAAGTTGCAGATCACATACAATTGGATAGTTTTTATGAAATTTTTAAAAAGTACAAAACAATGCAATATACTGCTCAGGAATAAATAAACACGTAGTAAAAATGTAAAGAGAAACAAGACAACATTAAACATCCAAATCAGTATAGCGCTCATTTCTATAGGGTGTGGAGGTAACTGGTGCAGGGAATTTAACTGAATTGGCTATTGTTTCCTAAACCGAGTTTGGATACATGGGTATTTGTTGTATTCATAGCTTTATATCATCACATGTGCTTTAATAAGTTATTTTCAAATGTACACAAAATTAGAGGTGCTAGTAAAATGAATTCTTGTATACCCATCTCATGTATTCAACAATCATCAAAATGTTGTCATATTTGCTTCATCTTTGTTCTTTTCATTTCTAAAGGTTTTGTTTGTTTGTTTTTAGGCAAGGCAACCCTTGGTTGACCTCACAGATTGCAAGGACCTTGTCATCTTACAATCCCTTATTTTTTACACCTACAGTACCTGGTCTTCCTAGGTGGTCTCCCATCCAAGTACTAACCAGGCCTGACCCTGCTTAGCTTCCGAGATCAGACAGGATCAGGCTTGCTCAGGGTAGCATGGCCATTGACTCTAAGGTGTATTTTAAAGCAAATCCCAAACAGCGTGTCATTTTATTTCTTCATGCTTCAATGTACAGATCTAAAAATAACTTTTTCCTCATTTCTTCATTTTCATTTAGTAAAAATTTATATACAGTAAAGTTCACTGTATATAAATATAAGCAGCATACAGTTTTATGACTGTTGAAAAATGCAGTTATATATACTGCAATCAGGATTCAGAACCAACCCATCATCCCCCACCCCCAAATTCCTTCACATTGCCCCTTTGTGATCAACTTCTGTCACCTGAGCTTTTAAAAAACATAATGCTATCACTACTATTAACCAAATTAATAATTCCTTAGTATCATGTATTCCAAAAGACTATAAAAAACCTTCCCGATTGTCTCCAAAATCCCTTTACAGTTCATTTGTTTAAATCAGGATCCATATAAGGTCCACACGCAATATTTCATTGTTAGATCTCTAGTCTCTTTTAATCTAGGGTGTTCCTCCCTGCCGTGTATCTTTTCATGCTCTTGACTTTGTGGCAGTAACTGGGTCAGTTCCTCCATGCTGTTTATTCTTTTTTGTATGTCTTGAATATTGCACACGTTTTTAAATATTTAAGATGCTATTATGTTGAAAAGGTTAAGTATGACATTCACACAGTTGTTGGTCTTTTGAGGCATGGTGAGATGCTAGAAATGGAGAAGAGCTGATTGTCACTGTGCATGCACTATGTCTGTTTCAGAACGTGTGTCTGGGTCTCCTTTGACTAAAGAAAGTGCTGTGTGGTGAGTGGGAATGTGCATAGATGTTAATAGATGAGAGATGCCTTACCCAGAAGCACCCAACAGTGAGAATTTGGAAGAAATGACACTTTGTGAATAGCAGATCCTCGACTTGTCCTTCTTTTTAATGATAAATAATCATACGATATTGCCAAAAAGGAAAGGTTTATTTAAATTCAGCAAATATTACTTAACACCCAATACATACATAAAGCTATATACTGGGGGTGGGATATCAAGAGGATGATTATTGTTAATAGTTAATAATAACAATAGCTGAAATTTGTACAAAGAATTAACTATATATCATGATTTAATCTAATTCTCCAAACAACCCTATGATGTACAATTGTATTTCCTATTATACGAATGAGGCTCAGAGATTAAGCAATCTGCCTAGGGTCTCAAAGCTGGTAAGTTGCTGAAAAAGAATTACAGCTGAAATCTGATTTGAATTCAGTCTATCTGATTGCAAAATAGAGACTTTTAAGCACTATACTACACTGTACTGCCTCAATTATAACTCCTGTGTAGAGTAGAACAAGTAGGACCCCCCTACTTCACGACAATCTGCTTAATTTGGCCCCAAATTCAATTTAACACCGAATGCTAGTCAAACACGCATTCCTTACTTCCTGTGATTTTGCAAGACTTAGTCTCTGATATTTGCAGTTTTAATGAACTATATTTGAATGGCTATATTATCTTTCAGCATTTCATGTACTCTGTTTAGATTTTTGTATATATTTTTGTTCCTATACTTACCCTATCCTTAATTTGGGGAAAGAATAGATATAGATAATATAGACATGGGCACAGACATAGATATAAATATATATGTCAGCATTTTCAATTGAGTTCCTATCATTGCATTTTTTTCTTGTCAAAGATAAGTAATCTGGCCAGAGGAAAGAGGTGGGGACTATGGAGGAAAAAATACATGACTTGGGTCGGAAGCCCTGGCCTTTACTCCTGGACCTGCACTCTGCATGTATGAGACTTTGCAAACTTTGCCTCTCTAAGTATTGGTCTGCCTGTGAATAAAGGAGGAAAATTAAAATTCCTGCCAGGGCTGTTGCAAAGCAAGTAAAAACAGGAGAGCTTAACCACTCTAATCAAACCCCTGGCAACTCTGCATTCACATCTCAAATGGATCCCCAGAGGCTCACCTCTGCTTCACATGGGTTGGGGGCAGTAAGTCAGTCTTATTCCTCACTCTTTGGACTGGGAACAGTGATATTTCTGCTTTCAAGAACTAGAAGTAGGATTACTGTGTACATACTATTAGCTGACGGCACCTCTCATTAACCTCCACGCTAGTATTGGTGTAGATCTTATGTTCTAGATTAATTTCTCCAAGTAATTCATTTATATTTTCTTGAAAACCTGAGTGCAAGCATGGGCATTATATATATACACACATAAATGTGTGTGTGTGTGTGTGTGTGTTTGTGTATCAGGTAAATATATATATATATATATATTTATATATATCAGGTAAATATCTATAGATATATAAGTAGATGATAGATAGATGGATAGATAGATGGATAGAGAGATAGATCTCAGATAAATTGAGAGAACATCAAATTGGAAAATAGAATGCACAGGGAAAACTTTAATAACGGCATTTACATAGCTTTTCCCCCCCTTATCAGTGTCAGTACGTCAATGATTGGCCACGGAAGGTGCTTTCATTTTTATCTTAAACTGCCTGTAAACAAAGCAGTTTTAAATTTTAGGAGTTAAATAGACAGGATTTTACTAATATGGTTTTTTTAATCAACTTCCTTGAGGTGTAATCTATATGAAACACAGAACACCATTTTAAGTACACACCGCGATGAGATTTGTCAAATACATCTACATAATCCCCACCACAATCAAAATGTGAGACATTCCTAAATCTGTCTAAAAAAGTTCCCTCCTGAGCCACTGTGGTCATTTCCATCTCCTGACCCATGGTCCAGGCAACTAGTGATCTGCTTTCTGTCACTAATGATTAATTTTACCTTTTAGAATTTTACAGAGTCCTACCATATGTCATATTCTGTGACTGCCTTTCTGCACATAGCATAACATTTTTGACATTCATATTGTATTAGGAGCTGCTTTCCATCACTTTATTCCATTGTTTGCATACATACCAAGTAATGTTTCATTCACTCATTGATGGTTCTTGAGTTCTTTCTAATTATTAACAATTATGCATAAAGCTGATGTGAACATTCACTTATGAGGCTTGGTATGGACATAAGTTGCTTGACGCTTGGATGAATACTTAGGAGTGAAATTTCTGGTTCACTGGGAAGTATGTGTAGTCTTCTAAGAAAATGCCAGATTTTTTAAACGTGTACCACTTTATGCTCCGACAACATATGAAAATTCCCGTCACTCTACATCTTCACTAATATCTAGCATTTTTAGTGTTTTTAATTTTAGCCATTCTAGTGGGTGTGTAACTCATTTCCCTAATGACAAATGAACATCTTGCCATAGGTTTAGCGGCCATCCTAATATCTTTTATGAAACATCTGCTTAAACAATTATTTATTTTTACCTTGGTTCCCTATCTGCATATTATCGAATTGTTATATATTTTGTATATCAGTACATTGCTAGATATAAATATTTTGCCTTCGTTTCATATTAAGTAAATTATTACCTAGTCCAAGGGAGAATTTACAGTTTTTGATTTCATGCTTAGTTATATCATCCATTTCAAGTTGAGTTCTGTGTATATTATGAGGTAAGGGTCAAGGTACAGTTTTTTCATGTGGATCTGAAGTTGTTCAAGCACCATTTGTCAAAAAGGCTAGCATTTGTCGTTGGCACCTTGGTTGAAAATCAGTTAAACATATATGTGTGGGTTTATTTCTAAACCTCCTATTCTTCTCATTTTAACTCTTTAGCCATCCTTATATCAATCAGATACATCTTGACGAATTAGCTTAATTCTTGAAATCAGGAAGAATTGTACTCCAATTAGATCCTCTTTTTCAATGCTGTTTAGGCTATTCTAGATCCTTCAAATTTTTATATTAATCTCAGAATTAGTTTGCACGTTTATAGAAATATTTTTTCTGGACATTGTCAAATCCATGCAAAGTAATCAACAAGTGTCTAGCCTCTTCAGGAACACCATAGGTAATGCGAAGGCCAATGGCTGCCGAGTACTTTTCTAACGTAGTTTAGATCAAAGCCATCATAAATATTTTGCAAGGGTTTTGTAATGATAATTGGGAGATTGGGCATTAAGCAGGTTTTTAAACAGCCAAGTGTTTTGTGTGTGAGTGTATACATATGTATGTATAGGTATTGTGTGTATGTACACACACACACACACACACACACACATAGAGTCAGAGAGAAAAAAAAGAATGTTATTTCAAAGAGTACATTTGGATATATTGCTGAAAGACCAGTACTGCAGATTTTGGACCGGTTAACAAAGGGCCCATAGAAAACCCACTGAAATGTTGGACATTCAAGATTAGTAACACTTGACTGTGGAGGAGACTATTATGCCTTTGGGCCAAATCTGTATTTCTATGTGTGACATTGAGTTAAATTGTTCTGTGCTTCACCCTTTGGGAAAAATCACCTTAACTTACTTATGAATCCTTGAAAGAACACTAAAAGTAAAAGAGATTCCATCATATTAATTCAATATATTGTTTCACATGTTCTAATTTCATTCAATTTTCTTAATATATAGATCACTACTATTTCTCAGAGTTCAGGTTTAAGTACCCACTGCTACATGTCTTTATTCTGTTTCCTACAGGCCCCTTCCACTGACAAATTAGCCAAGAAAAGTCCATTTAGTATTTTTTATGGTTTAAATTCTGTCAGGATATGCCATAATATCCCATTAGATGCTAGTGGTGCAGTGACAGGAAGTTAAAGGGGTTCTGCTCTCTGCTTTGAATGTTGGTCTTTTTGATTAAAAATGTGACAGTTCGATGGACTTGTGAAACTCAAAAAGCCACTTCTAAAATCGCTGCCTGACCCATTCTCTCTGATATAAGATATGTGCACAGTATTTTGGCTCCGAGCCCAAAGACTTAGCACTGTGTCACAAAGTAATGTGACATTTCCATAACCGCCACCCTTTTGAAATATATCCATGTAAAATAGAAGCGAAGCTTCTCTGACCCTGTCTATACTGTCAGTCTTTAGAAGTTTGTTCCTGAAGAGGAATGTTAAGTCCCACACAGCAGACGGGTCCCAAGAATAAAGCTGCTTTTGTAAGGACCAAAGCTAGGAAAGTCACTACTGTATTATGTGAAATTGGTCATGGACAGACGAGACCATCACCATGTCAGAGGCCTTTGCACTGTTCAGTGAGGGACCACAGAGGTAACGGGCACAGAGAAGACTTATGGAGAACGTGCTGAAGGTCTTCACAAACTGTGTATTTCCATGTGGAAGAATGACGTGGAAATGAAAGAAGTTGCTTTTCAGACACAACTAAAAGATTTTTTGGTAATAATTAGAACTGTGGGAGGGGCTACATTATGAAGTGATGAATTAGAATGTCATTATTAATGAACAGAGTGTGGGATCCAAAGTCAAGTAAAAAACAGGTGTTGTATCTGGTCCCATCATTTACTAACGTTGTGACTTTAGGCAAGTTACTTAAAATGTCTGAGTGTCAGGTTCCTTCTCTGTAAAATGGCCAACCTGTGAGAGGTGTATTGTGAAAACTCTGTGAGATAATGTTTGTGAGGCACGTAGCACAGTTATCAGCTGATAGGATCCTCTTCCCTGTCTGTCACTGAAGGATTTCCAGCCGAGTCGAATGCTCATGTGAGAAACCAAGGCAGGAACTTTCCAGGGTCTGATAGCAAACTGAAACATAATCTCCAAGGTCTCTTCCAACTCTATAATTCTAAGTATTTTAATTTGTCTTTGGTTAGTTTTGTTCTCAAATCAGTGCGATGATAATAATACGGTGTATATTTCTGTGCAAAAAGTCTACTCAAAATATTTAAGATATTAAATGGGTAACTACAGAATGCCATAAAAATCTCACAAACTCGGATAATTAACAACCGAAAAATCGGATCACATTTCCTCTGTATATCTAGTTTAATAATTTATGCTTGACTTGTGAGTTTAGAACGAATGCCATATTCCATCTGTATTCAGCATTTGCAGCCAATTTCCAGCTTCAGAAAGTCATTAAGTATAAGGCATGCAATATTAGGTCTGTTCAATTGTCCATCTGAATATTCTGACAGCAGCAAAAAGATTTGATCTGTAAAGAAAGTGCAAGTTGCCCTCATAAGGTTAGGAACCGAGTTTGAGTCACCTTATTTGACTATTTTACATCTTACATCAGAGAATTGATCTAAACTTTTGCTGAACCTTTTTACATTTTTTAGTCTATAAAACATCTTCATGACCAATGCCTCCAGGGCAAAGTACTTTCCTTTTTTAATCTACAAAAATGGCCCACTTGCAGAATGGCCCTGGTCTTGATGTTAGGTTACCATGTGGATTTTAGTGGGAAAGACCTCCACTTTTTTTTTCTATCTAAACCAGTCATGGCTTTACAGATTTCTGTTTGACACTTCAGATAAAGATTCCAAACCATTTCCAGTCCGGCTATAATTTCTGCATCTTCACACAATAACACTGTGTGGATTGTCCATGATTTTTGCAAGATTACGTTTCTCTTTTTCGCTTCTAGATTTCCTGGCACTATTCAGTATTTTGTGGCTTCTTTGGTTGCCTCTATTTCCAATCACTCACTGAAAATCTCTGGGTCCTAAGGGAACCTCAGGGATTAAATTCAGCACATGGAATTTGACATCTCTCTGATCTGCCTAAACTTGTTCCTCCCGCAGTGTTCCGTTTTCATTTGTCCTCATGACAGAATCCTGGGACTCATCTTAGACTACTCCACATATTTACCCACCTATTTATCATTTCTGCTACTTTTCATTTCTTCCTATGGATTTACATTGTCATCCAGTGTCATATTTTGTATAAAGCAGATCTGGTAGCAGTGAACTGGAATCTTTCATCTGGCATCTTCGATCTGCTACCGATACCATATACTGGGTTTTTCTTTTGTTATTGTACCCCTTTCAACTATGTCTCCTTTTTTGACTTAAGTTGGTCCTGTTGGTTATTTTTTAAGTTAAAATGACTGCTTTTTTTTTTTTTTTTTAAATAACTGTTCTTATTTTCTCTTTGTTTTCGGTTCATAAGTTCTTGCCTTTTTTTAATGGCTGTCTCCTTTCCTCTATCTCTTTGTACATTCCAAAAACACTTAAGATCATTTTGAGATTCTTCTTTTATTTCCACCGTATTGACAGTGAATTTGACTATTAAGTGTGCTGAAAATCTTTCTTAGAGTGTTCTTTGGGATTTTCATTTTCAGATGCATCTTCAGTAGTCTTCCTTTTACCCCCATCACCATGTGTGCAGCCATCCCTACCTGGCAGCTTTGTGGTTCCCACCACCTAGACTCTGATAAACCACGAGTCATGGTTCTTCCATCTCAGAGAAATAACGGAGATTCGACAGATACTGTCACTAAAACAATGGGATATTTAGCCGCTTTCTTAGACCTCAAAGATTTCTTTGGTTCCTCTAAGCACATGTGGACAAGCTTTATATAAAATCAAAGACTCAGGCAGTGGTTACAGCCTTTTTCAGCCTCTTTGCACAGAAGCTCACTCTGCCAGGGACCTTGGTTTCATTCAGTGAACTCGACTGAGATTTCCAGCAGCATGTTCAATGTTTTCCTTCCTGTAACCCTGGAGGCATTTAACTCCCAGTTTAATAGGACTTGCAGCTTAGGTTCAGATTTCAGGACTATGCAGCATTATGTGTTTGTGATGTTTCTGGTCCACAGATATTTTTACCTTACTTTCAAGTGTGATGTTTTAAAATTCCATTCATTCATCTGTTTGTCTATTTATTTTTAATCTAACATGAACTTGGACTCAAATTATAAGGTGGTCATACCATAGAAGTGCCTAATTGGTCTCCCTGTGTGTAAATTCCTCCTGTTCTCATCTAACCTCAAGACCTACTTGGAGTATTCTCTCTAAAACCCGACATTCACATTTTGCTGCCTTAAACATACCTGTAAGAAAAGTCCGAATACATTGGCATAGAGTACAGGTTCCTTCACTTTCTTGCCTCGTTTCTTCACTGTCTTAGTTTCACTTCCAATGAAACCTTCCTCTCCCTCCATACAATGCTGGTTGCCCCCACTGAAAGTTTTAATGTCTGACAACTCTTACATAATTGTAACCCCTGTGATATTGTGTCTACCTGGAATGCTTCCCTCATTCACATCTTCATGTGAAAAAATGCCTCATCTTAGCTCAAATACAACTTATTTTGTAAAATTTTATCTAATCTCCCAACGTAAAGTATTTCTCTCTGTTCACAATACCTTTTTCATTCTTTTAATATGCTATCTGGCACACTACATTCTAATTATTCATATATTTGCCTCCTGTAACATTTTTGCACAGCAAATATATTTTTTAAATAGTGATAGAAATTCAAAAATGAACAGCAAATTTCTTTCCTTATAAATTTGATAAGGAAATAGTTATTTTTACTTCTGTGTCTACCTAGAAACCCTTATGAATCAAAACATGATGAAAAAGGTCCTTCTTTACCTTTAGAATGATGTTCAAATTGAAGGTTTCATGCATGATCATGAACTTGCACCCAGCAGCCAGAGCAACAACTATCATTATGTCCTGAATATAAAAATACAAGCACACACCTTCACGTGTATTTGAAATAGTAAAATCACACTCTGTTTTATTAAATGGGCATCAGCATACTGTTAAAGTTATCTATACAAGGAGTCCCAGTGCAACATAGTTGCATTAAATACATACAGTTCACAACTCGACTTAAGTCATTTGTTTGAACAATATTTACAGGTAACCTATGAGAAACCTAACCTAAGCATTTAATTAAGAATTATATTACTTTCTGCCTTAGAATGTAAAAGCTATCAGAGGATGATTTGCATTAAGTTTCTTAAACCAACTCATCCAATTTTACAGAATGTCCTCTGTCTCCACAGTTCAATTTACCAGAAGCTCAAAAGAATACAGTCATTCCATTTTTTTTTGGAGCAGTATTCCAAGTAGGGCATGTCCTCAATGATGATAATGGTTAGTCATTGAGTAATTTATTCAGCAAATATTTACTGAGTGTCTGAGTGTCTATTGGATGCCAGGAAGTGCCCTAGGTTCTGTATGCCCTAGATCAGTAACACATAAAAGATAAAAATAAACTCTTGCCATCATGGAGCTGATACTCTAGTGGGGGAGATGTATAATAAATGAATAAATGGATATACAAATACACAATAACAACAAAAAAAAGAGGCTGAGTGCAACAGAAAAAAAGTACAGCGAAGAAGTGGGTGAGGCAAATCACAGGGTAGGGAGAGGATTTGGAATTTTAAATAGAAATGGCAGGGAGACCCTCATTGAAAAGGTGACATTACAGCAAGCAGACATCTTTGAGGGAACCAGTCACATGGACTTCTGGGGTAAGAACTTCCAACAGAGGGAAGAACAGTGCAAAGACCTCTATTTTCATTTTCTTCTAGCAATTATTATGACCTAGTATATTAAAGTTTGCTGATTTATCTTACATATTGTCTCTTTCCCCTTCTAGAATGAAAATTGCATAAAGGCAGAAAACTGAATGCTATTTCTTTCTTCACTGCTGCACCCGTAGCATCTAAGACACTGCCTAGCACACAGTAGGCACATGGTAGACACATGAGAAATATTTGTTGATGAATGAATGTTTCTTATTTTGCATAAAGTGCAAAATGTGTTATATCTGATATGTTCTCGATGTGATGAGAACTTAAATTTTTCTCATCTTCTTTTTGATAGATCATCTTCTCCCTGATACTGAATCCACAAAGGCCCTTGGGGACCAGTCCTTGAACTCCTTCTTTTTTTCTTTGTACTTACTCCCTAAGTGATCTCATCTAGCCCCATTATCTCTGATGCCACATATATATTCTTGACTCCCAATACATATCTTCAGCTCCAATTTCTCCCCCAAACTCCTAATCAATTTCCTAATTAACTGTTTTACATTTTCATTTAGATGTCCAACAAACATCTCAAAATTAGGATGTCTTTAAGTAAACTCTTGATTCTTCAGAAACATAATAAGATCTCCTTTTCTCAGCCCCTCCCCCCAAACTTTGCATCATCTTTGACTTTTTTTTCCTACCTAGAATCCAGTCTAACAGCATATAATGTTACTTCTAGTTTCAAAAATATTCCAAATCTGATCACTTTCCAACATGTCTACCTCTACCACCAGAGTCCAAACCACCAACATCATGCTCCTAGATTACCGTAAAAAATGTCCTAACTGGTGCCCTGTTTTCACTGTTGAACCCCTAGAGTTCATCATCTCAGAGAAACTGGAGTAAAAAATTTAAAACATAAATAAGATCATGTCACTCCTCAACAGTGGCTTCCCATCTCCCTTTTAATAAAATCCAAACTCTTTACCATGGCCTGTAAGACCTTGCAGGATCTGGCCTTCGTTGCTCTTGACCCTTTATCACTTTGTTCCTGCCTCCGTCATGCTGTCCTTCTGACTGCTCTGAAACACACACAGAGTGTTACTACCTTAAGGGAACTTTCAGTCCCTTCTGCCTGGAATGTGCCTCCATCATGAATTTTCATGACTTACTCTTCATTTAGTCAAGTGTCTTCTCAAATGTCACTTCCGCAGAGATGTTCCCTGACTACCATATATGAGAGTCGCCATTCCACTCCTATTCCCAGCCCTCAGTCACTATCTCTTTGATCTACGTATATTATTTCACAGCACCTATTAACATTTGGATTGTATGATTTATTTGTTTACTCATTTATTCTCCATCTCCCCTTTTAGAATTTCAGCTTCATGAGGACAGTTACTTTGTTTTGTTCATTTCTGTATCCCTAAGTGAATATATTCAATAATATCTGCTGAAGAGCTGACCGTCATACACACATCTCCTGAGAATAAAAACCCTAATATAACAGGTATCTTTATGAGTCAGATTCATGTTGGCTAAGCAACACTCTTGTGCCAGGTACTGAGGATACACATACACAGGTGAACCAAAGCAGTACCCATCCTGCAATAGCTCACAGCCCAGTGAGAAGGCAGACACATAGGTACATTATGACTTGTATGTAGTCAGCTTTCAATAATCAAGCCCTCTATTGACTGACTGTGCACCTTGGGGCCAGGGGCTGTGGCTAGTTTTCCTCTGTATGCTCGGGCCCTACTGGTCAGAATGTGCTAAACATTCTAATCCAGGCAGGCAGAACACTGGGGGGTGGGGGGCAGGGAAAATAGTAGTTCATTTGAAACAAATTAAGGAAAATGAAGGAAAAGTCAGAAATGTCTCTCCCTGTCTCTCTCTAAGCTTTTGCTAGGACTAAAAAATTTCCAATGGAATTTCATACAGAAACCGAATGCTAAGCAAAGGCTTGTAGAGGATGACAGTATAAAGTATGTATAACACCTAGGGCTGGAGCCCTGGCTCATGGACTTATTGCTTGTTTACATTTACTAGGCGTCCTACACTTGCACTGAATTTGAACCTGAAACACGTCCAAAGTATTAGGTTCCCAGATCAGAACTCTACCTTGGATCACAATTCTACCATTTCTATATTAAATGCCCAGACCAGGACCTATTTCTTTTATGTCAGTCTTTCCAACCACCTATCAATCTGTCGATCCATCCATCCACCCGTCCTCTATCTAGCTACTATTTAGTTAATGTTTACTAGTGCAGTCAGATACAGAGGAGCTCAGTGTGGTGAGGACACAAATACACACAGTTATTTACTAGGTCTTGGGGATACCAAATGAATGAGGCAGAGAACTGGTGAATAAGATAGACATTCTTATACTCAAGGCACTCACAGTCTAAAGGAAAAAGACTAACAAACAAGCAATTACAGTTCAATGTGTTAAGTGCTGATATGATAAACACAGGGTGTTATGGGAACACAAAGATCATCTAAACCAACCCAGAGTTACTGTAGAGGCTTTTCAGAAGTAGGATGGCTAGAAGTTGGAGGTTAGCCAGGATGGGGATAAATATTTCAAGAAGTAGAAGAAATTTATACAGACCTAGAGTTAAGAGAGAATGGCATATGCAGGAAATAAAAGTAGTCCACTGGAAAGAATGCTGACATTTCCTTTAAGGGTTTGGAGTTTGTCAAAAAATCAAAAACATGGGCAAAAGAGCAAAAATTAAAAAAGGTAAGTAGATAGGTAATGCGAGTGGAACTCTGCTGCAATGACTTGGAAGGCAGTTGCTGTGTTCAATTATTCAACTTTGTTTCCAAAGTTTTTTATGAGCTATTTTCAAGTGAATTCATATTTTGGGCTTATTAAACATCTAAGGTCATGCTAACATTTTGTCCTTAGCTCAAAGCACTTAGAGAGGAACTTACCAGTTAGGTTTGAAACTGAGAAGCATTATAAAAGAGATTCAATTTGTGTTTCTCATGTTTACTCTTAGTCAAAATGTTGGGTTTTTTTAAAAAAAAAAAAAAAAAAAACTATTTAATGTCTCCAGAAGATTTATTAGCTGATGGTAAGCTTTTTAGAGAAGACTAATTTTGTGGTATCATGCAAGATTGAATCAGGGATTTGAAGCTTTCTTTCTGATCCCACCAATGACTCACTTCAGGCCCATCTTTAAACCTCCTTCTTGTATGACGGTCAATGTTTTTCTTACAAAAAGAAATGATTTATTAGAAAAGTTGGACATTCAAATTGCTCGTAAATAGTATGAGCTAAGTTTGAACCTAGAAAATTGAGCCAGCAATAATAGAACCCTGAAAAAAATCAACCAACCCTAGGAGATACATATGTTAAAATCTGACAAACTCAAATATTTAGATAGTAGGCACTGCAATTTCCAATTGTTTAGACAGTTTCGACATCCAAGGAATCAAACCATGGTCAAAAGTCCCCAAATACTGGGTTGGGGCACAGTCCAAGGCCCAGTCTTGGAATCACAACAAAGGAGCAAAGACCAAACAAAACTGCAATCTTAAAGAATGAGGCAAAACTGGTAATAAAGATGGACTTACACTAATGTTCTCCAAAGAAAACAGATGCAAAGTTTATCAGTGAGGAAGATTTGGAGAGCAAAATGAGAAATTAGTTATTATAACTGGGTAACCAGTTCCCAGGTCCACTAATTTCTGAGTCTGGGCCAGTGTATTAATTAGGGGTCAAGGTTTTCCAGAGAAAGAGAAACAATGGGATATCTATCAATTCTATCTATCCATCCATCTAATCTATATATAAAGAGAGACTGAAATTGATTTTAAGGAATTGGTTCATGTGATTGAGGCTTAGAAAATTCAAAATCTGTAAAGCCAGCCAGCAGGCTGGAGACCCAGGGAGTTGCAGTTCAAGTCCCAAGGTAGTCTAGCAGCACAATTCCCTCTTCTTCCAGGGTGGTCAGTCTTTCTCTCTCAAGATCTTCAACTGATTGGATAAGGCCCACTCATATTATGGAGGGTAATCTGCTTTACTCAACATCTACTGATTTAAATGTTAATTTCATCCAAAAAACACCTTCACAGAAACATCCAGAATAATGCTAAATTATCTGGGCACCATAGCCCAGCCAAATTAACCATCGGAGTCAGTGACATATTTGAAGGCCCTTCTGAATAAAGAGATAACTAGGAACAGGATAAAAACTTTAGAATCCCTAAGCTCTGAAAGGTTACTATGTCTTTACCATATCTAATTTATTTAAGGAAGTACTGTTCTTTTCCAGTCGATATAGCTTTTTTATCAACAGACATAACAGGAATTATCTTGAAAGACCCTTAAAATGTATCTCTCCCCAGCCTTACTCAACCACTAGTCTTTCTGTCTCTATATTTTCCTATTGGAGATTTCCATGTGAATTTAATCATATAGTATGCAGTCTTTTGTGACTAGCTTCTTTCACTTAGCATTATGTTTTCAAGGTCCATCAAAGTTGTAACATATATCATTACTTCATTTCTTTTTATGTCCAAATAAGATTTCATTGTATGGATATGCCACTTTTGTTTGTTTGTCTACTGATGGATGTTTGGGTCATTTCCAACTTTGGCTATTACGAGTAATGCTGCTATAAACATTTGTGTACAGGTTTTTGCATGGACATGCTTTCATTTCTCTTGGGTATATACTTAGGAGTAGAATTGCTAGGTCCTTTGGTAACTGATTAATCATTTCAGGAACTGCTAGACTGCTTTCCAAAGTTCCTGTACCATTTTCCATTCCCACCTGCAGCATATGAGGAATGCAGTTCCTCACCAACATGACATCACTATATTATTACTCTACCATCTGTCATCATTTTGATAACTCATTATAGCTTCATTCCCCTCCACTTCCTTTGTAGTGTTTCTGGTTAACATAGTACACATATATTGTGCTAGGCCCAACAACATGTTATATTGATAATATTTCACACGATTGCTTTTAAAATCAACTAAGAAAGCATAATATGTATTTATATGATTCTTTATTATTACATCATTATCAATGTGCTCTGTTCATGTGAATTTGAATTACTGTCTGGGGTCATTTAAAACTAAAGAAATTTCTTTAGAATTACTTGTAAGGCAAGTCTTCTGGCAGTGCATTCTCTCATTTTCCTTTCATTTTTGATCAATAACTGTTGGATATAGGGTTGTTGGTTGGCAGACTCTTTTCCTTTGAGCACTTTATATTATCCCACTGCTTGTTTGCCTACATTGTTTCTGTTGAGAATTCAGCTGTTACTCTTATTGTGGTTCCCTTGTGACACATCATTTGTTGCCCGCTGCTTTCAAGATTTCCTTGTCTTTGACTGTCAGCATTTTTACAGTGATGTGCTATTTGTGGTTCTCTTTGTGTTTATACTACCTAGAGTTTGTTAAGCTTCCTGCATGTGTACATTATTGTTTTCCAGTAAATTTGGGACATGTTCAACCATCAGTTTTATTCTCCTTTCTCTCTCCTCTCTTCCTGGTACTCCCACTATGTGTATGTTGGTATGTTTAACGATGCTACTACAGATTTCTCTGAGTCTGTTCATTTTTCTTTACCCTTTTTTCTCCCTGTTATTTGGCTTGCATAATCCCTATTGATTCATCTTCATAATCGATCATTATTTCTTCTGCCAGTTCATGTCTACCACTGAGACCCTCTAGTGAATTTTTATTTCAGTTATTATATTTTTCAATGCCAAAATTTCCATTAGTTCTATTTTAAAACTTCTCTCTTTATTGATATTTACTATTTGACTTGCCATCTCATCAAACCTTCTTTAATCATACTCTATCTTTGGTTCTGTGAACATGTTTATAATGGCTGCACTAAAATTTTTTTGTTTAATCTGACTCTGGTTACTGTTAGTTTTTGCTGCCTCTTTTTTCTTCAGTGTCTGGATCATATTTCACTATTTCTTTGCATGCCTTATAAATTTTGTTGGAAACTGGACATTTCTGATAATACATTGCTGCAATTCTAAGTACTGAGCGCCCACTCTGAGGAAAATTATTTGTTTAGCGAAAGACTGTACAGTTTTAGAGATGTCTATTACTCTCCCTCTCCCCTACACACATACACACTCAGTGTTAAGTCTCTGCTATTGCTACTCTGGGTGGCACAGCTTTTGTTACGCCCACAGTAACCCTGTGATGACAGTGATATGGGTGGGGCCTTCATTTACTCTTTGCCTAAACACATTTAGCCCTTAAACTCCACTAATTAAAGGCCAAGATTGCTTCACTGTTCCTAACAATGCCCTGGAGCATACATTTTTTTTAATTGTATATATTTAAAGTTTATAACGTGACAATTCACTATACATATACATTGAGAAATAACTGCAGTCAAGCTAATTCATAATCTTTACAATATTGAATCTCTCAAAGGACAAGATACAATTCATCTGTTTATTTTTGTAGTGCTTTTTAAGCCTGCCAAACCCTGCATTGATCACAGCAAAGATTAATTTTCTGTACCTCCTAACTGAAAAAAACACTGAAAAACCTATTTACCATACAATGCGTAACAACTCGCTGTTCTCCCTCCAGGGTTTAACAATTATTCCTCCTTTCACTGTTACTATTCTACATGACCAATCCACACTACTACCAGTAACTCATAGGCCACATTCCCTAACTAGCTTTCATGGTCATTAGAAACTAGGGAACATCCTATAAGTAATGCTTGGCCCAGGAGAACACCATGGCCATTTCATTACCTAGTGCATTATTAAGTGTATAAAGGGGGTCATGGAAATCTACCTCTCACATTCAGAGTACTCCCAAACAGAAAATAAACTTTTACTTGCAAATATCAGTTAACCCCTAACTGATCCCAGTGTGGGATCGTAGATGATACTCTATGCAGCTGCTTTGCACATACTCTTTTGTCCTACTTTTATGTTCCAGACATAGCTTCAGCTTCTTCCATCTCTCAGTCAACCAAAGATAGTTTGCTCTACCTTGTAGTTTCTAGTTGTTGCCCCATTACTTCCTACTGCCTTCTCTTCCTTATTTGTTTGAATTTACTGGCCTTCAACACCTGTTTCGCACTGGAATGTTGTCCTTCGGGTTTTATTTAGCTTCAAATTACTAGTATCAGCCTCTGAGAAGACCAGTAATTGCAACCAACATTTATTAAGCTCTTAATTATCACACCAAATCCCGTTTCTAATGGCATGTGGTAGATAGTATTTTCACCTCATTTGCACATAAGGAAATGGAGGCTTATCTACGTTGAATTACTTCTTCCCCAGTGTCACAGGCCATCAAGCAGCAAAGTAGGAATTTTGAAGACAGGTCTGTATAACCCTGAGAGCCTCATTCTCTTAACAACAGATAACTAACTCGATAACTCGTAATATAGACTTATTCCATTCTCTCACCCGTTCCCGTTCTTAGATCATAAAGCTCTTCCATACTTTCCTCTCCACACTTATTTATGACTGGCACTCAGAAGAATACTTTTCAAACAATTTTACTATGAGTCAAAGGGAATATGTAGTGGTTGGAGGAAGAAGTGGAGTTTAGAAGAATTTTCTTTAAATAATGGAGATCTAAATATGTTTCCAAGCTAAGAAAAGGATGCCAGGATAGGAGGAGGGAGACTGAAGATACAGGAAAGAGGATAATTGATGGAGCAAGTTACTTCTTCCTATGAAAAGTAAAATTCTGTGGTTCTGGGAATGACTAGAGAGCTCTTGTTAGAGCAGTTCCAATAGGAAACCAGCTGTAGGCCCATTAGCATGGCATTTTAATGAAACAAGTTTATAAGAAAAAATATATAAAGCAAACTATTTAAAGATGGCTCGTTTGAAATAATGCCAACATTAACTTAATAGCAATTTTAAATGGTAAAAAGCGAAAGATTTTAAGGATTTTTTAGAACTATTATTGTACTTACTATAATACATCGTCTTGCCAAAAATATTCTCGAAACTGAGCAATTTAAGAAGCTATTTTGGAAACTAATTGCAAAGATTTTCCATTAAAACACTTTCTTTTTTTTTTTTTTCATTAAAATCTCGAGTAAATACATAGCCAGACATAGAATATTATTTATCATAAGACACATCTCACAGTATAATAAACCCTAGATGAGACTTTGGCACACAAAGTGAATCTAATTCCATTATTGAGGATTCTTTCATTTCTCTAAAGTAAGATCTTAAATCTTATTTGTTTTGTGAATAATCAACTTCTGGCCACAAAGCTTTCCCTTCACTAGACTAATAAATAATTTGCTTTGGCCCTTTAAATCACTCAAGTAGCTAGTTAACCTTTTAACCTTATTCTGTATTGAATGAAGTAAAGCCAACATCCACTCATGTCATATAGAGTGTCAGGAGCCACTATCAGGAAGCATTACCTTCTCCATCCCTTTTGCTCTGTCTCATCTTTAACCAGTCAGTAGTTCACAATTGTGCCCTCTAGCAAATGGTCCTGTCACACACAAGAACTGGATCTTCTGGGGACAAAAGAATAAAAAGTAGCTTTAGATTCTCTCTGGAAAAATGGCAGATACATACATAAATACAATATTTTGCATATAATTTCAAGAAGATAAAAATGCAACTGCAGTTGATCCACGAGTCTTCTGGAAGTCACTTAAGAATCCTTATTGTAGAAGGTCCTTCTGACTCTGTCCCCCTATTTTGTTGGCAGTCCAGAATGAGAAACAAAAAAAAGGCAATTATCAATAATAATGTTTCTCCAACAACTGAAAAAATATGAATTTCTATATTGAACAGGGCCACCCAACATCCAG
>NW_011889341.1:573369-584698 GCF_000151845.1 Pteropus vampyrus
TGTCTCATATATATTTGTCTTATTTTCTAGCTGTTAATTACCACGTTATGGATAGAAGTGGAAATTCCGGCACCCTTTATTTTTAAAAAATCCTAGAGAAACAAAAAAAAGGCAATTATCAATAATAATGTTTCTCCAACAACTGAAAAAATATGAATTTCTATATTGAACAGGGCCACCCAACATCCAGTAAAAGGAAGAAAAATGACTGAAACTATGAGACATCATCAAAAAATTTTCAGGAAACTATGGGTAAAATCATAAAAGCTTCCTCTAGCAGTCAGGATGCTTTGGCCTAAATAAACTGAAAAGCCATTCTCACTCTAACCTGCTTAAATAACAAGCAAATTATCTTACTAAATATAGTATAGAAGTAAGTTAGGTTCCAGTTAGAGTATGATCAGAGGCTCAGTTGAGGTCATCAAGGGCCCAGTTCTGCCTCTTCCTTCTTCCTTGGGGTCTCTGGTTTACTTAATGTTCACAAGATAGTTGACATTAGCAATAAAGGCTACAAATTTCATAGTTCCCATTCAGGAGAAGTAAGAACTCTCTCCACCAATATGTGATAAGTCCTTTCCTTCAGTTTGATGGGGTCATTCATGTCACATGCCCATTTCTGGGCCAATATTGACAGACAGGGGAATACCCTGTATTGATTGTCTTAAACTAATCTTATGAAACCGGTGATGGGGTAAATACCTGAATAAATTCGGGGTGAATAGATATTTGATATGCAATGATGTCTATTGAAATTTTGAGTGGAAAAAAAAAACATGAAAAACTGAGGAATCTGGTGTTAGATTTCTCAACAGCAATGGTGGAAGATAAAAGACTAGAATTAACACTTTCAAAATGGTTAAGGAAAATGATTTCTCATGTAAAATTCTATCCTCTTTCTACTCTACTTGAAAAAAATGATATAGTACATTTTCAATATTTGAAATCTAAAAAAGTTTACCTCCTAGGTATTATTTTCAGGAAGTTATTTAAGAATGTACTCCACCACAATAAACGATATACCAAGAATGAGGGAGAAATGCGATCTAAAACAGTGAATTCACACTGAACAGACCCAAAAGAAAGCTCCAGGATGACAACTTAGCAATAGGCCTAGAGAGTAACCAGGAAGAGGCAGAGGAGACTATAAGGCCCCTACAAGCACAAACTTCCAAGATGAAATTTATGTTGTGGAGTAGAAATTCAGAAATTTGAAGCTCCATAGTGAAAATGTGCATGAATAAGAAAAAAAAAATGAAGGCAAAAATTCTTATCTCCAGGAAAAATTGAAAGTTGTGTGAAAGAGGAAATATAGTATACTACGTGGTTCTACAGTGAATAAATTTTATGGGATGATAATTATATTACTGGTATCTCTATGGAAGGCCAATAAACAGTCCGTTTTCTCTACCTGGAATTTGAGCAAATTGAGAAATAAAGAGCAGCAGCTTGGAGGCAGGAATCTCATTATATTACTTATAAAAGTGGAGGATACAGCTTAGTAGTGTACGAGAAAACAGACTTCCTAACGAATCCCATGCAAGCCTGCCCCATCCACTGCACCACCGGATAAGAGAAGGCCTTCCCCTGGAAAAGAGCCAAGTAGGCCCGAAGGAGCCCTGGGAAACAGTGCTTCCTGTGGACAGCACATTCTGGAGTACAAATGGCAGATCTCTGTAGAACATGCTCATTAATTTATCTGAATTTATCTAATAAGCGCCCTCTCCTGGTATGGAGTGAGTAAAACAGCAGGAAACCAAGGCCAAGAGTAACCCAAATGGGGATCCGTCCACTCAGAAAAAAACCAGAGGAGTGGGGAATAAGCAATCCTCAAACAATAACTTAATTAGAAATCTGGATTTAACTATCTTGGGAGAATGGCAAGGATGTAGGTGATAAACGAGGGTGAGGCCTTAAGGGAGTTAAATTTTGTCTTGCATGATAATAAGGCAGTGGAAAATATACAAGGATATTGGTTAGACTGTAGAGAGCTGAATACCAGATAAAAGAGCAAAATGGGTCAAAGGTACTTGGGTCTGGTGTGTGGGATTACAGACTGAAAAATAGTGGGATAGAAAACTAGTAATTTTGTTTTATATGTTCTAGTACTATTTAATACTTTAAAACATACACACACACACACACACACACATTTGGATAAAACATTAAAGCTATTCTTTCAAAAGAATGGCCAAGGGCAGGACCTTACTATGTGAGAATACTGCCTAAGTATACTACTACTTTAAACCTTGAAAGAGCACATTCAAGTGTTGTTCTGAAGATTTAGAGAATGATCCATTCTGGACAAGAAGTCCAAGCTTACCTCAAACATAGGATTATTGTTAACTAGAACTGTGACATGCTATACTTTGCATTTTGCCTAAATTTAAAATTGTACTTAATTCACGCTCTCATTTCTTCATAAACCTTTGCATCTCACATGACCAATGTTTTAGTTTTAAATACTTTGTTATGAAAATTATCAAACACGTACAAGAGTAAGACGACTTTAATAAACCCCCATAAACCATTCTTGCAATTTCATGACCAGTCTCGTTCCACGAATGGCTCCACCTCATTGGATTATTTTGAGAAAAAATATTTTTAATTCATCCATAAATTAATATCAAAGTTCTATGCTATCCATTATGTCTAAAGGAAAGAGCTGATTCATTAAATATTATATAGGTAGAATTCCATCTTAGAAAATACCATCATAACAGAAATTTGTTCAAGTAATGATTTTATGTTATGACCAAGTTAGTACTTCATTGATCTATTTGGTTCATTTATAAAACAACAATGACAATATCAGTGATGATTAGGTGTTTTGGGATATAACTATAATGCAAGGTTTTTCTTTTTTGTTTTTTTTTGTTTGTTTGTTTTTTGTTTTTTATGGTCTGCTAGTTTGGATTAGTCCTGTGTCTGATTCTGAATGCTGGGGCCAGGACAGTGGTTAGTGAATCCAGTACCACCTGATTATCCTGTGGGAAGGGAAAATTGCAAGTTTACAGGAGCAGAAAGGGTAGGCGTGAAAGAGAGGTGAACATGCAGTATATCTAGATCCAGATGCCACGTACCTGTTCTTACTAACAGCTGTCACATCGGAGATGAAGACACTTTGTTTATTGTGTTCATATTGATGGCTGACAGAGCTGCTGTGACTGATTCAGCTCTTACAACTGGTATTGACTGTAAATGCTGCAAAATCTAATTTCGATGTAACTGATTTCTGTATTTACAAAAATGAGCCTTTAGCCGGGAGAGGACAATTAGCAATGTTTTATTGTTAACAGGTATCACGAGTGATCCATCAGTCACTACCCTCAGTCTTGCTATTTGTGGCACCATGTACATGGTGTTAGAATCCCATCCTGCACAGTAGGAGAGACAGAGATGTAATGGGTACAAACCGTGAGCAGCTTTGGTGATAATCAGATACATTATCATGACAGAAAAAAAAGTGAGGTCTAAAAAACAGTAGAAGTTCTATTTATAGAATTTCATGATACATTCACTAAAAAAAAAAAAACCACACAATTACTCCATATATTTTACACTTGAAAATGCTTTCAGAGAAGTACCTTTGAAGAACTGTCCTTATGAACTGCAAGCTTTTTTTCTCTCTCTGATATGGCTTCCCCAAGCTTTTACAAATAATTCTGGTCCATGATGGCAAGGCAAACTGCTTTCATATATTATATGTCCACATTCATATATATATATATAATATAAACCACATATATGTATTATATATATATAAACCACATATATGTATTATTTATATATATATATGTGTATATATATACACATATACATATACATACACGTACCATTTTCTTAGTCCCTGCAATATAACCATCTTTACCTTGAAGTAGTAAGATGGTCTCAAATTCTGAAAATGCATGGATTCTACTGCAGAGGCTGTTCCCATTCTTGAGCTAAAGAAACATTTCATACTATTTGTCTTTTCTGTTGCAAAACATTCATTGAGCCCAATGCTAGAAATTATTTGAAGTGTTTATTTTTACTATCCTAGTTTATTAATTCAATAAACATTTACTGATCACCTGCTATGGGCCAGGCACAGTGAATATGATGTGAATAAAACAAAGTCCTCGCCTTCGGGGAGTTTACATTCAACCAGAGAACCTAATGAGACAAATAGTGTTCAATAAACTTCACCAATCTTGAGAAATACAATTATTTTCATCCTCACTTTACAAAAAAAAAGAATCTGAGGAACAGCCTTTTCTGGTGTTACTTTCTCTAGCCTTGTGATTTTTAGCCAACACATGTGCAGTTTAGTACTTACCCATAAACTCCAGGGGTCTCTTCTGCCAAGCTCTGGAGGTTCCTCACTGTGCAGCTCATTTTTCTCCAGCACTACCTGTAAAATCTAGCCACCTTGGATTCCTCAAACTCTGATTGCTGTCTCTCCAACTCAGCAAAGCTGAAGGACTCTGCTTGTTTTCCCCCTTCCGCACCATGTCCTTGGACATGCCTTTAGGAAACAGAATGTGCCAATTACAGGGCTCGTCTTGTTTGATTTCCCTTCCTCAGCGATCAGAGTCCTGTACTACTTTTGCAATGTCTTAAACCACTGTCTCATATATATTTGTCTTATTTTCTAGCTGTTAATTACCACGTTATGGATAGAAGTGGAAATTCCGGCACCCTTTATTTTAAAAAAATCCTACTTCATGTTTTACAGATTTTTCTTATATGGGGATATGTTTTTTTTTTTTCTGTAATTCATGTGAACTGTGAATTTTTTTAAAAAAATAAATGCACGGTCTTAGTGAAAATTGTGGAAAACTTGTCGACTTTGAATATATTGTAGATATATGTAGCAATATCTTCCTCTAATAGAGTTCATCCCCTTATTTTAATCACTCGACATCAAGCATTTTCACACAGCATAAATATTTTCATAAAGATAACTTTAAAGGTTGTATAATGATCATTGCTATACCACGATTTTCTGAAATATATGAAGGCCATATTTAAAAAAGGAATATAAAATAGTGGTTAATACTTAAAGCTTTGAAATCAGACAAAGACGAGTTTAAAATCTAGTTTCTCTGCTTAACAGTAGTGTGGATTACTGTACCTAATATTAAAAATAAAGATATTATCCTTATAGGATTATTGTGTAGATCAAATGAAATAATGCATGTGAAGAGCTTACTATAAAATGAGCTATCCACAAAACTTTATGTTCTTGGCACTACATAGCTTTGGGTAAATTATTTTATTATACTGAGGAGGAGAGGAGAATTAAGTTAGGACTAAATCCATAAGGACCTGGTTTACCAAACTGAAGACTTACTGAAGACTTACTGACTTGAGGTTGATTTATTTTCCTACACCTCTCTGATATTGTTTAGAAGTACGTTTAATCTTAAATTTGGAGACAATGCAAATGTACATCTTTCCAATCTAGTAATATAGAATGTTTGTTCATATTTCTCTTCAAAATACTTTATTTTCTAAACTTCCACATTGTCTCTTAATGTTATTCCTCAGCAGTTTGTATATTCTGTTACTGTTCTGAGTGGCTTGTTTATTTTGTAATTGCATAGTGTTGTTTCACAGGGTAGCTATTGATTTTTATATTCTTGTTTTATAACTAACCACTTTATTGAACTCCTTTTAGTTTTAACAGCATGTCTATTAATCCTATTTATAAGCAAACATATAAATACTGATAACTTATTTTCTACCCTTCTAATAATTCTATTCTACCTTCAAATTCTGAGGCATTTATTACTATATCATCTAATTCATCTGAAAGATATATAATAGTAATGACACGCCTATCATTCTCTTCCTAGATTTAATAAGAGTGCCTCTAGTATTTCACTGGAAAGTATGATACTGCCTATTGGCTTGAGATATACTCTGTTACTGCTTTGTATATATTTTTTTCTGAATTAAACAAATTGCAAACATTATAAAAATTGCATTATATGTAACGGGGAAACTGAAAATCACAGATAAGACCATCCCCACAGAAAAACACCTTGATACATACACAGTGGTCCCTCATCATCCACGAGGGATACGTTCCAAGACCCCCAGCAGATGCCTGAAACCACGGAGAGTACCAAACCCTATATCTGTTTTTTTCCTAAATGTACTATGGTAAATTTTAACTTATAAATTAGGCACAGTAAGTGATTAGCACTAATAGAATTATATGAATGAGGTCTCCTTCTCTCTGATAATCTGATAACCAAGACAGCTACTAAGTGACAACAGATGGGGAGTGTGTACAGCACAAAGATGCTGGAAAAAGATCAGAGTCTTGAAGAGGATATAAAGTCCTGCCCCTGCCCTGCACACACAGATTTACTAGAATCTGCAGAGTAGAAAAGAGAGAAAATATGACTTAAGTTCCTGTGGGACGGGAATGAGATAAAACTTCCCAATGCTAAAAGGAACACAAGAATGAAGCTATGTTGATGATACTGTGGGCATCACTAAAATACTGTTGGGTGCCCCATCTCCTAAACCCTGACCCTGTGTTCAAAAGGAAAGGGTGAGGTCTATAGAGGGGGCGGGGGCTGGCTAAAAGCAGAGGGTGTTTCTGAACCTCTCCCCTATGGAACTCTAGAAAAAAATGTGTGGCTGTAATAGGGGAGAAATGGCAGTTTCATGTATTTAATAAAAGCTGTGTGAGGGAGTCTGAGAAGGTCCGCTCCATTTTCCCACAATTTTTACCAGATATGAAAGAGGTCCAGAGGAGCCCACGAGGCCATGCTGAGAGAGAGCAAAAAGTGTGTAAGAATTAAGTCAGGATGGGTCTTTGGGGTCAGGATGCCAAAGGGCAGTAGTATACATTATAGAAGCTTCAGGGTGCATGTCCCAAAGTGGAAGTCTAGATGGAGGATACACCACATCGACAAGGATGGGAAGCCTCATAAGCAAGAAGGGACTTATTGTCCTCGAAATCCCTATATGTTTCTCTACTACCACAAAACACTAAGTTATATTAATTCAGTAGCAGATGAAGGAAGAACAGAGGGCCGTGTCCCAAAAGCAGAGGTCAGTAGGTGACCACAGAGCCAGGCAGCCTTCCCCTGCTGCTTCCGTAATGCTCTATGAACTTTTCCTGTGTCCCGATGCCATCTGGGGAAATGGGAAGAGTAGGAAGTAGAATAAACCTGGAAAGTTTGACCACTTAACTGCCAAGGACCTGAGCTCACCCAAACAGTTTTTAAACCTTGGAATACATTGTTACTTTAAAGGGGCGAGTTTATCCCCAGATGCTGAAAGCGCCAGATCAAGTAGTACAAGAGTGATCACCTATCCATTTTTTACCACATTGCCAAGTATTTCCAAATTGCCCTCCAAAAGGTTGCGTCAATTAAACATTCTCGCACTTTCTGCAGGAATGTAACCTCCCCTCCCTGTAATGGAGAGGAGGTGAAAATGAGAGGCAGCTAATTACCTTATGGTGCTATGGTCCTACTCACTTTGCAGAAGGTTCCACAAAGTGACGTACTTCAAGTGCTATGGCTCACTTCAAATTTACAAGATCACTAAAATGACTGAAATTAGTAACCTGGTTTGTTCCTTTCCCTACATGATATATAATTTCAGTAAATGATGTCAGATATTTTTGGAAGTGTTTAATTTTGGTAAGAAAGGATACCTGTCTTTTATGGTTTCCCTTTTAAAACATTATTTTAATTAATACTGTTCCCGCACTGATTCCACTTAAATGGGAATGTATTAAAAATTGATGCAATATGTTTAAAGCATTTCCTTTTTAAATGTAGGGCAATGTGATATTACAAACCTCTACTCATTTCAATTTTATTTGCCTCAGAAAATCTTTCTCTATAACATGCCGTGTGTATTTTATATTATGAAGGGTAACATTTCATCCTTCGTGATAAAAGACATTCACATCTTTAAAATGCAAGTAATACAAATAAAATCTTTAATTGCTGAAAAATCCCAAGTTTGGTTATTTTTGCTTTAGGATTTGAATGCACCGAACTAAAATAGGCCTAAGATCAAGGGTGATGTTCTGTAAATGTTTGAATACCTGGAGTATTTTCTTTATTCTTTTAACCTTGTCACCTCAAGAATGTATTTGCCTTTCCTTCCATCTCATTGAATTGTGAGTTCGCTTTAATAAAAGTTGACAATCTTAGGCAAAAGTTTGATTGCAATTTCTAACTAAACTTGTCAGATCTGTTGACATTGTTACATAAATTATTTCAGTCAAGGAATAAGGACAAAAAGGTAAGAATATTACAAAACTTGTTTGACCATCTTTATGAACTTCTGTTACTCAAGGAAGTCCTATTTTTAAAAGGTCCCTAGACACAAAAGAAGGCAGAGCTGTTATGTCTTTGAGAAGGATGATTCGTTTGAGTAAATAATTTTAACTTGAATTCTCAATATCGCAGATGTTTTATTATGGCAATTTTCTTTGTGACAACTAAAATGCTCTCCTATAAATCTGCCTGCTTAAAGTCAGAAGGGGCATATTTTCAATGCCTTTATAGTATTAGAAGCATGTGCTAGTAATCATGAAAGGCAAGAAAAATGGCAAGATCATTGTAAACCTATTTGAGAACCTAGAAAAACTCTAATACAGATTCTTTGCTATATGTAAAAAGCCCTCGACCAAGGTCCACTTGGGGCTGCTAAATGAATTTTTGGATAGAAGGAAGAATATGATCAGAAGGAGCCGGTCTGATGAGTGGACTAGTATCAGAAAGCTTATAACTAAACATCATACCTTTGAGCCTCATTTTTATCAAATAGTAATGTCCCTACCTACTACATTTGACAGCATATTGTTCAAAGCCTCATAGATATTTGTTATATTGTTATAGCTGAATATGATTCAAGGAGAAAATTTTAAAACATTAAAAGTTTGTCTAATAGGAATTCTTCAGTTCACCCTAATCGAAAGAGTTAGCATTGTTCATGCATATCTCTTAGAGTTATTTCTTCATAACTACAGAATTAGGTGGCATAACATTTAGCTCATGATACCAAGGCAGGGTCCCCTGCCTTAGGTGGTTCTGAAATACTTAAAACTGCGCATTCCTTAGAAGAGTAGTGTTTGTTGTTCCCTTAACTTGAATATCTGCACCTCGCTGTAAGGAAAACATTTCCTCAGACCCCAGATTCGACAGCTTTCTGATCGTGCATATTTAGCCAATAAAAAGCCAAGAGTAAACTTGTCATCCTCACAGCTCTTATATACCTACAAAACTGAAACAATTACAAATTAAATCTTATTCACACCACCAATGAAATGCAAAGTCGATATTAATTTCATACAAAGGATGATGCTTTCCAACACTCGGATCACTCCTCACAAAATGAATGTGACCATGACTCCCACGTGAGTCATTCTGAGTAGTCTGTACCACTCTGTATTTTGTGGACCTCAATTTTTTTTACTGCCTTTCTCCATTCAAACTACGTGACAGTAATTTGCCTTCTACTTCGTTCAAATACATTATTTGAATACTTAATCTATGGCTCCTTTACCATTAGTCCACAATTAAAATATACAGTTACTAGAATTGCAGGAGAGGGCTCAGGTCCTGAGTAGTTGATCCAGAATGTGATTTAATTATTTTTTATAGATCATTAAAAGGGGAAAACACAAGGTCTAACATAAAACTTGTAGCCCCCCCACCAAGCATATGTCTCTGGACCACGACTCCATAGACCCTCATCTGAAATACCATGACATACAGTAATGGTTTAACTGATCAACTGGGTCCCCATCTTTCATGACAGAAACAAGAGATGCTTAACCGTTGCTGTATTTTGGAAACCTGATTTGTGTCATACACTGACACAGGTGGCTGATGCCCTGGGATGCTTCATGTTCTCTAAGTGGAAACATGCACTTGGGACACCTCTAAGAATTCCTGACTACACCAACATTCCAGAAGCATGCATAAACTAGTTTCCCATGCACAGAAATCTGTGTGACTGTGACTCTGGCATGCAGCATACGTGAGCCACATCGTATGTAACGAGTGTTCTCTGCTCCATCCCTGTGTGCTGCAGTGTAACAGCCTCTAGCTCACCAGGTATCTCCTTCTTATGCTTTAAACACAATATAGATGGACTTAATTGCTCTTCTACAATATACCCCATGCTGTAGTCTGAATCTGTGTCCGCCCTCCCCCCCTCAAATTTCACATGTTCGAATCCTACCCCCAAAGGTGATAGTAGCAGTAGGTGAGACTTTGGGACATACTTAGGCCATCAGGGTACAGTCCTTATGAATAGAATTAGTGCCTGATAGAAGAGGATTCAGGGAGATCTCTAGCCTTTTCTGCCATGTGAAGACAGAAGTCTGCGACCCAGACGAGTACCCTCATCAGAACCTGACCCTGCTGGCACTGTGATCTCGAATTTCTGCTGTTAATAAGCCATCATTCAATCTGTGGTATTCTGCAGTAGCCCTAATAGACTAAGACATCCTGTGACATTCTATCTGGAACACCCTTCACACCCCATCTACTGCTGTGACTTCCTTTAAGTCCTATGACATGCTTAGCCATCATTCTCCACACCCTAGTTATTTCCTAACATGCTGATTATATAACTATTACTATCACACTGTTACTATTCTTGTTTCTCTTATTCTTTCCATCTTTAACCCAACTACTAGAGAATAAAAACACTCATACATCTCCTACTGTTTCAATGAATAAAGTAGTTACTCAAATCAAGCAACACCTTTGCATGATTATCTTGTTAAAGAATCTTTAAAAATTTTTTTAACATTTCATTAAAGTAAAATAACCTATTCTTTAACAAATGTTAGAGAGGATGTGGAGTGAAAGAAATGCTCATACACTGCTAGTGGGACTGAAAATTGGTACAGCCACTATGGAAAACAGTATGGAGGTTCCTCAGAAAACTAAGAATTGATCTACCATATGATCCAGCAATCCTTCTACTGGGCATTTACCCCAAAGACTCAAAAACCCATATCCGAAAAGGTATTTGCACACCAATGTTCATAGCGTTATTCACAGTGGCCAGTACATGGAAGCGACTGAAGTGTCCTACGATAGATGATTGGCTAAAGAAGCTGTGGTACATATATACAATGGAATATTACTCAGCCATAAGAAGAGATGAAATACTGCCATTTGCGACAACATGGATGGATCTCGAGATAATCATGCTAAGCGAAATAAGCCAGACAGATAAAGTTGAAAATCACATGATATCACTTATTTGTGGGATATAAACCTAAAAAGCAATAAATGAACAGGACAGAGACTCGTGGACATGGACAATAGACTAGTGGTTACCGGAGGGGAGG
>NW_011889341.1:586924-588322 GCF_000151845.1 Pteropus vampyrus
GATTAGTTAATATGACTTGAGTGACTGGCTGGGAATGGGTGGAGCCCAAGGCCACCTTTGTCTATGTTTTAAGAGGAATGGAAAGGGAAGACAGGCGGGTAAATATAAAGGAAATGGGCTGTTCGACTCACAATGATACCTAAAAATATATATGTTATATACGAAATGAATGATAGGTCAAAATGGAACACAGAACAGGAAAGGATGACGGTAATTCTTCTAAGGCTCTTTCCACACGTGGTAAACATATGAGCTTAACGTGAGACTGTGATAAGTCACCGTTGCATATTTTAACCACTAGGGAAACTATAAAAGATTAATATAAGATCATGAAGATTTAAAACAAATAGAGAAAAAGGGAATAATGAAAAAAGTTTATTATTTCAGAAGCAGGCAAAACAAGAGGATTCAATTGACAAATGTCAGGAGGGACAAATAAAACACAAATGGACAGGCTTAAACCTAATTATCCCGGAATCGCATTAAAAGACACTAGAATAAATACTCCAATTAAAAAGATTTTAGACTGATTAAGAAGTCAACCACATACTGAATACGGGGCACTTATTTTAAATAGCATTACACGTGTACATTGAAAGAAATGTGATAGAAAATGTTTTATCTTCTTTTCACTGCGGTATTTACAAATATTAAATGTAGTTGGATGAGTTTCGAAAACAATGTGTAAACTCAAATCATCACCCAAATCAACATATAAAACGTTTCCACCGTCCCAGACAGTCGCTTTGCCAAAGTCCCACGAGCAGGCAGACAGCGCTCCGATTCCTGTAGTCGCGGGTCACTCTTGCCTTTGCCTGATCTCACCGAGACTCTGAGCCCCCATCACGTATTCAGAGATCCATACGGTCGACCCTGATTCCTCACGGATTTCATATTTGCGAATTCTCCTACTCACGACAACTCGTGGGTAACTGCAAAACCAGTACTCGCCCCATCGCGGTCATGTGCAGACATGCGCAGAGGTGAAAGGTGGAGTCACCTGACATCCGTGGTCCTTGCTGAGCGCAAACACCGGGATGCTCTGCTTCCTCCGGTCAGCTCCCGTTCTGTAAACAAGTATCTTTGTTGCAGTGTCACATTTAGTGCCACATTTTCCACCTTTTTGTGCCTGTTCTTCGTCACTTCCCTGCCCATTAAGACCGCGAAGCACAGTCTCGTGTTCTTAAGTGGAAGAAAGCTGAGATGTACGTGCGTTCTGGAGAAAATGCGTGTTACACGAGCTGCGTTCACGCACGCGCTACGGTGCTGCTGCCTGCGAGGTCAGTGTGAATTCATCAACACTACATTCAACACGGCGTCTTTAAACAGAAACACACGTGAAACAGTGCTGTGTGTTGGCCGCTTTACAAAAACGTTTTGAACGCAGGCTCGCGGGAC
>NW_011889341.1:588372-595527 GCF_000151845.1 Pteropus vampyrus
AGTCTCAGAAATATGGATATACTAGAATTCCCTCCTAAAAGAATATTATTCCTATTAATCAAAAGAAATGATTCAACTAATTGAAACATGAATAAAATCGGTTTTAAGTGCCGTGGCTAAAATCATTGTTTTAAAAACTGAGTCCATGAATATTCAATTATAATATTTGACTTTGGTACACACAATCAATGTTTGGAGGAACAATGAATACGCATATGAAAAATATTGCTATTCTAAATTAGGAGTATGAAGTGAAACCCTGTGTCTTGGCTACAAGACTCTGCATAAAAAAAAAAAAGATTTAGTTTGAGTATCTGAAGAAAAAAAACATACCTTGTACCATTAAGGTATTTTTATGCTGCAAATAGATGCTTCTTGGCATTAAACCAAAAAGGGAGATTGAATATAAGTATACTAAAGAAATCACAGCTCTCAAGATGCAGGCATACAGCTAAATTTCAGAAACTAAAACTACAAATTGAAAAGCCCATTAGACTTGCCAGATATTCTTTCTCCTTCTATGTCTACACCTGGTTCATCTATATCAACAGGACCAACAGGATAGATGATGACATAGATATTTTATTCTTGCTGTAGGCAGATCATTTATGCTCTTGAAGACATTAGACATAAAACATGGTCATAGACTACTCCCAAAGTTTCACGTTACTAGTCCACTTACTTGAAACTAAATTTTAGACAAACTTCAAAATTCACAAACAGTATGTTTGGCTAACTACTTATACTTGGTATAATCAGTTATAGCCAGGGGTATAACTCATGATATACCTGTACCTCCCACCTTGGAAAGATGACAAAGGTTTCAAACAAAGGGGAATCATTGACAGTTGGAAAGAAATTTAATAGGTGCTGAATACAGTATGTACGCCAGTTATATAAGTAAAGAAAACGAGACTCGAATTTTTAGGTTCTTTACCACTGCTAGTAAGTAAAAGGAAGAAAAGAATGTCATTGCCTGTTCTTTATACTTTGCTGCTTAGAAGGCATTGAGGCCAGATGAGATTCAGTGAAGTGCTGGTACCAGAATGTCCATCTAGAAAGTCCTACTGCTGAGAGAATCTAAGAGTGATGGCTGAGGAGGCTGATGGAACTTTAGTTCTGTATATTCTCATAGACCATTTGGCCAGTGCTTATGAATAAAGGAAGCAGAATCCAATTAAAGGCAGAATCTGCCATTTGCTAAGGACCATTATTGGTCATAATGTACGTACTAGGTACCCGTTCCTAGAAAGAGACTGCACAAGGCGGCAGAGTAACTGTAGAGTCTTGATTCCTTAGTGTTATCTATAAGGCTCTCCACAGTCTAGGCCCAATCTTTCTAGTTACATCTGTCCATACTATTAATACGAATACACTTATATTTCAACCAAACCACTTATCGCCATTTGCTGAGCATGCCATGTTCTTTCAATGGTTTAAACACAACCACGTCTTTAATTACCTCTTCCCCTTTCTATCACCAGGACACTGCCCACTCCATTTCTACTGTGCAGGCTTCCACTGTCTTTAAAGATCCACATCGCTTCCTCTGTCAAGACTTATTCTGAAATCACTTCCTCACTAGTTAGAGGTGAATGCCAATCACAATACAATCGTTGTAATCATCTGTACGAGTCTGTATGCCCCATTAAAATGGGAATACCTTGAGGAGAGGAAGAGAGCATCGTTTTTTTTTCTCTATCCATTGGCAGAATCTAATTATTGCTAGATTACCTGGTCAAACACCTGCAAAAGCTTATCTCCTCGCTCCCGAAAGACTTATTTTATACATCCTGCTCTTTCAACTTGGGTCATTTTGCAAATATGCATGGCTTACAATGGTTCCCCATAATTTCAGCCTTCTGATTCACACACGATCAGAGGTACTTTGCCTTTTGCTGATCGACAGAGCTAAAAAATATAGGTTAACTGGAATTATGATATTCGTGGGACTGAAAGCATTTTTCATCATATCACTGTGCTTGGTTACTATTACTAGCTTCACATAAGTGTTTTCACCTACTTTTGTTGTAACTCTTGCTTACGGTTAGATCAACCAACTTTCCTTGGCTTAAGGTCCTTTTTTCTATAACACATCATTTTCCAATTTATCTAAGGAATATGAAACCCATTTAATAATAAATTAAGAAAGCCTGAACTCACAATTCAGATGAATCTTAGCAATTTGTCCTTCCTTTCTGTCATTTCCAAAACACCACAGCCACTTCCACAGGAGGTCACGCTATCTTTGCCTTGGCAAATCTTGGGTGCAGGTTTTGTTGATCCTACTTTCACTGAGCATTTTCAAATGTGGAGCTTTGGGCTTTGCTGGAGCAAATGGCACCTTCTCCATTAACACGAGGGCTGTAATGTAGGAAAATATTAGAAAATTTATATATGTAATATGTATTAATTTTAAAGAAAGAAAAATAAGCATTATTTATATTTAATATTTTCATTGACGGTAATCTTGACAGACACCTTCATTCTGTCCATTTATGGACATTAGGGTCCCCTGAGGGAAGAGTGGGATTCCACAAACTTTATTCTTTGGTTTGCTCTGAGCACAGTGTTACACATCACTTTTTACTTATGCCCAGTTAGATAAAATAATCTGAAAATATAATTAATAACTGTCACAAAGTGGACAGTGGCTTAAAGATATTAATGGAAATAAACCATAGATGGTAGAGCGTAGTGATGACTTAAGCACAAAAGCAGCAAACTGCTCGAACTGACACTTCTCCCTCTCTCGCCTATCTGAATGTCCAAAGTAAAGGTGACATAGTAACATTTTAATTATGAGTGAAAAAGTGAAGGCCTTTTGACAAGAATTTATGCTAATGAAAGAACATTTCAAAGATGGATGTTTGGAATTCTGTCATCGACATGTGATTTTTTCCTTTTGGTCAAAACGACATAAATATATTGCTTGTGAAACTCACCTGTACACATTAAAGACACAATTTTATAAACTTTTACATTCCAAGAGTTTTAGATATATTAGAATATATTTATTAAATATAAAATGTCAGTTCTAATTAGTATTATTTTCAATTGAGAAAACAGTTACTTTCTAATTCTCAAAACAACACCAACACAATTTGCATAGTTGTTATTTGGGATAGAAAATGTATACCATTAGGTTTTTTTCATATGCCTCTATGTACCTCTAGGACTTATTTTTGTGTGTGTGTCAGTGTTTAAAACAAACCTTTAGAACTGAACTTTGTAGCAGTCTTTTAAATTTCTCTATTAGATCATTAAGCAATGATTTAAACAGTAATAATAATGAGGCCTGTTTAATCACATTTCTCAATTTCTCATTAAGAAAAGCAATTTGATCTATTAATGATTTTTGAATGGTTTATTTCTTCTTTAGCTCACAAAGTCTATTTCTTTGTTTTCCAGCTTGAGGTATAATTGATCAAAAAAATATATATTTGAAGTGTACGATGTAATGATTTATGTACATTGTGAAATGACTAACCACAGTGAAGCTAATTAACACATTCATCATCTCGCATTGTTACCATTTCTTTTTATTGTGGTGACAACACTTAACATTTCCTGTCTTAGCCAATTTCAAGTATGTTATACAGTATTAGCTATAGTCACCATGCTGTACATCAGATCCCTAAAAGTTATTCATCTTAGAACTGAAGGCTTGGACCCTTTGCCTGCTATCTCCCCATTTACAAAGTCTATTTTTATACGTGTCTAATGAGATACACACTATTTGTAGTTCGTGTATGCATTTTATCAATAAGTATACATATATCGGCATTGGGTGTGCATGCTCGGTTGTTTTAACTTTTAGATATATGTGAGCAAAACAAAATAAATAACGTGGAACATTGTAGTCATTTAACAATAACTCTCCAAGTTTTGGTTATATGAGATGAATAAATTCTAGACATCTGTTGCACAACACAATGCCTAGAGTGAACAATATGGTGTTGTGCAGTTCAGATTTTAAAAAGGGTAGGTCTCACGTTAAGCATTCCTACCACACACACACACACAGGAACACAAGGCATAATTGTGGTGATGGTATCACAGGTGTGTGCATATGTCCACACTCATCAAATTACATACATCATTATGTATAGGGTTTTTTTTATATCAATTATACCTTAATAAAGCCGGTTCAGAAAAGAATATGGAGACGATTGATAGAGAAGACAGAGTTCAAGTTCATTTGTAAGGCGTTTCATTCCTCCACTCTTCAGCCACTGCGTACCTATTTAATTATCTCTCTTCTTCGTCCCTTCAGTCACTTTGTATCCCTTGCCTTATCCCATGCTCCTGTGCCCAGTTTTCTTTGCCTCTACATTTGTGCATGAAACAGTCTCATTTGTTTCTTGCTGATGAATGCTCATGTCCACTATCATATCAAAATCTCACTCAGACTTCAAAAGCTAGCTCATGACCCTTTGTCAGATCTTGCTTCGTTATGCTTCCATATAACACTTTTTATTCCTCCATGATAGCTCTGATCATAGTTATCCTTGTAAGATCTTCCACAAATGGCTCTCTCCTCCTACAAGTTCCTCAAGGTCAAGGATCACACCTTATTGTATTTTCCTAGTGCCTAGCATAGTGACTCACCTGGCATAAGCATCAATAAATAGGTTGGAGTGTATCTCCTCACAGGAAAAGAGAAATTAAATAAATGGCTACACTGTGATTAGAACAATAGACTAGTTTGAGATGCCACAAATGCTTGCCTCCAGCCACGACTGTAATAATGTTTTGCTTATATATCACTTTTCATTTTAATCTTTAGATCGTATTCTTAGAAGTAAAATTTTACAAGGATTCTGGGAATCGATGTGACTGCATCTGGAAACATTCCAAGGATTTTATTGGAATAAGAGGCAGCATGAGGACTGACCAGATGTCAAACACTATGAACATGTACCTTGGGCATCTCATTTTAGTTCTGGTGAAATATGGACATGGGAATAATTTTTCAAAATTGCATGTGGGATTCGCATGCACAAAGCCCATTATTTTCCCAGATGTACCTGAAATAATGGGGGTATGGACAGCTCGGCTTCTATGTTACCTACACACATCTAAATAAGATTGAGACCATAGGGACACATGAGAAGTGCTCAATGGCTTTGCAGTGGTTTGTAATTCTTTCCCCAACAAATAATGTCATTCTCAGCCTGAAAACACTGGTAACGTATGCAGTGAGGATAGAAAGTAAGCAATGAGGTTGAAATAGGAAACTGAAATATCTCTATTTTTTATATACTTAGTCTAATGTGGGATTTAAGAAAATGTGATGCAATATATTTACCCAAACAGTAAATTAGAAGACACTGACTTAATGACAGTTCACCCTTTTAAAAGACCATTGTGTTTCAAAGGACCCAGCCATGATTTACAAGGCTGTATCAGCCACTTACTAACTGTACTATTTTTGGCAAACTACATAACCTTTTTCCACTCGTGTCTTCTTTTTCTTTTCTTAAACAGGGTACTAATAACTGCTTCCAAGTGTACTGTGTTAAATGAAATAATGGATGCATTGCTTAGCACATAGGTGTTTAAAATTATAAATGTGGCATTAGTGCTTATAATTTGAAACTTAAAATATCAAGATAATTTTATTTTCTAAAAAGTGATCTTAAATATTCTGAAAATCATGTACTACTTAAACCAAAATAAAGCCAGACTACCAAAGGGAATATATCTATTTTCTAATATAATGGAGATAAGGCTCATATGGCATATTATATTCATGTCCCCCACGCTTCATCCTTTGCTGTATCCACTCCCTCTTTCCTGTATGACATTTTGCAATGCCCTTTTGTGCTGGGTAGGGCTCCTTTCCCACCCCTTGACCCTGACTTTGGCTATATGACTTTCCTGAGTAAACAGACCGAAGTAGAACAAACATTGTGCCACTTCTAAATTTAGGCAGCATACATATTTCTACAAACTCTCTTATGCCTCTACAGGAACCATGAGAAAGGTATTTCCAGGCTCACCTCTTGGTCTCAGGACCACAATGAGATACACTTGGAGCAGATTCACCTTTAGCCAACTCCAGCATATATCAAGTAATCTGTCAAACTACAAACTGCAGAGATAAAAAGTGATAGTTACATAGACATGGAGATTGGGCAGCTTAATTATGAAGCAATGGCTAAATTGACACAGAAACAATGGTTGAGAAGGAAGAACCTACGTGGTATTCAAAGACAAGGGTGATATGATACACACACGGTCCCAGAGCACTCTAGTCAAAACATATTACAGCTTCTAAAATCCTCACAACTGTCTATGGCCATGCTACCCTGAATGTGCCTGATCCTGTCTGATCTCGGAAGCCAAGCAGGGTTGGGCCTGGTTAGTACTTGGATGGGAGACCACCTAGGAATACCAGGTGCTGTAGGCATAAAAAATAAAAAAAATAAGAGATTGTAAACTGACAAGGTCCTTGCAATCTATGAAGTCAACCAAGAATTGCCTTGTCATAAAAATTAAATAAAAATAAAATAAAATCCTCACAACTTCAGGACTACTCAGTGGTTATATGTTCCTTCTAGAGGATCCTTGTAAAATTCAATCTCTGCCACATAGGTAAAGGGAATATATTAATTTATCTGCATAATTTCCAATATGCGAACATTTATCAGAGTTAAAAGGAAAAAAAATATAAAAGCGAGACTAACTGAACAGACTCAGGGAGCACAAAGTAGGAAAATAATTGCCGAAAATAAAATTTATATCATTATTCTAAGTTATTCTTCCTTCGATATTCTGAAAAAGAAAAATAACATTATATTAACCTATCTTTTCCTGAACATGAGGGTAATTTCTATTCATTTATAACAAAACTTAAGTCCAATACAATAAAATTTTCAATTCCCCATGGTCACTTCCAGCACCTCTTTTCCTTCAGGCCTTGTTCCATGGTGACCAGACAGTGGGACCTGGTTAGCAACACGCACATGTACTGTCTCACTTAATCAACTAAAAACTCTAAGAAGGTAGAGTGTATCTGTATCACACATTTGTAGACAAAGAATAAAGCTTAGAGAAGTTAAATAGAGGAACCAGATGAGTACTCTGCTCTCATTCGGATAAAGGACACCAAGGCCGCCACTCAAGCCAAGGCCGCGTTCCATGCCATCC
>NW_011889341.1:601112-645670 GCF_000151845.1 Pteropus vampyrus
GTCCGCCCGATGTTAAAACACAATATGAAGCCTGTATTGTTAAAACTGTGTGCTACCAGCATGTGAGTGGACAAACACAAAGGCATAGAATTAAAAGTCCAGAAATAGACCTGACTATATTGAAATATAGTATATAATAAAGATAGTATCTTTAATCACTTTGTCAAAAATAGATATAAATAAACAATGTTGAGAAGATTGATAGCCATTTGGAAAAAGAATAAATTATACTTCTATTCCGCCCATTGGATTCAAGAACACATAAAGGAGGTCATTTAATGACAATAATGCTCAAGTTGACATAGCAATTCCAAATGTTTATTCATCTATAAACAAACATCAAAATATATGAAGCATTTGCTTACATAAATTTTCCGTTACGTATAGCTTTAGCTGCATTCTACAAATTTTGATATGTTGTATTTACATTTTCATTCAGTACCAACTATCTAAAAACAAAATGGGTCTCCCATTGAGAGTTTTGGCCCTGGAAATAAGGGGTAGTGGGGCTTGCCATACCACAGGCCTATGTTCCTAATCAATTAGCAGTTTGTGCCAGCCTGAGATGCTCACCTGCCCACACAGTGTTTTGGGTCAGTGGTCTTTCTTGAGTTTCTTCACTTCTTGATCTCCGCTGGTCACTTTATCACTCAGTATTCACACCAGTGGTGAAGAATCTTTCAGTGGGTTTATTACTTGTGGATGCAGATGCAGTTTGTGAATTATTATCTCACATGGTACACTAATTCATAAAATATTTATTAAACATGGGATTTGAGTGAAGAACTGTACTGGGGTCCTGAAATGATACAGAACCAGAGAAGATATGACCTCTAACCCCAAAGAAGTTCTAACCCAGTAGAAGTAGTAGTTTTGGAGCTATATACTAGCCATCTCAGGGTCAGAAATTGGCCTTGTGGAATCCTCTCTTCTAGACTTGTTTCTATGTTATCGTTTTCTGGTCTCAGACTTAGGCTCTGTTTTTCCTTAACTCTCACAACTGTCCCAGGCTGTCCCAAGTTCTGCCGAGGACTACATCTCCTTCTATCCAAATGATTCTTATGTTTCTTCCATCAGGCTCTCCCCCAAGATGCCACAAACCTCCATTAAGACAGACCACTGATAGTATAGTCTTGTTTTCTAAGTCTTTCCCAAAACACGAAGTAGCCTACTTCAGCCTGGGACCTTGTATATTGCTCTGCATGTGTGGCTGCGAGGCTAAAGGCATCTTTATTCGATGAGCATTTGCCATCACAACATTAGGGTAGAGATAGTGTGTGTGTTCAAAGAGAATGGTGGAGTGAAGTCAGAAGCATGGTGGTATGAGAGGACCTGCAGGTCTCTCCCCTTGAAATTACAAGTTGGACAGCTATAATTTAACAAAGAATTCCTTGCTCAACACACAAACACGTCTGAGGGATTCATACATTGAGACATCTGAAGGTGCACATATTGAAGCAAGCAGGGGAAGCAGGATGGGGGAAAAGGACAGAGACGACAGAGACTGGGAGCTGAAGATGCAGTTTGGTGCTTGCCATGGCCCCAACAGATTCAACAGCAGTGAAGGGTTGGGGTGGAACCCCCACTGGACAGACCAGATGGGAAGGGCAGCTGATACACATTGAGGCTGAGCCCAGGGTCAGGGGAAGAGAAGTAGTACAAAGGGTGGCGGAGTTCCACAAGCTGCCATCACCAGACAAAGAATGCTGCAGCTGTGCGAACCTGTCCCATTCACCCTCCTGTGGCCCACACAGCATTAAAATCGTCACCCGATAGATTGCAAAATGGCAGAAACAACATTCTAGCTTAAGTGGTCTGTATTCATTGTGGCCAAACCCACTGAAAAGAACAAAGCCACAGACGTGTGAACTTCCTTCCCCTTAACCACCGTTCCCCAACCTATCAAGTCAAAGCCTGGTAGAGGCAGCTGAGACACTTCAGACAGAGTGGTGCAGCTGGCAGCTTCTGTCTGCAGGAAAGTGGCACCAGGAACACACAGGCCAGGAGACCCATAGCTCGCCCCGTTCCACCATAGGGGTGATGCCATGAGATCAAGGCAACCAGGTTGTAAAGTAGATGCCCGCCTACTTGGAGAATATGAGTCATTTTCCAAGGCTGAGGTGATAATGCCCCACAGAGATTTCTGAAGTCCCAGCAGTACAGGTAAGAGGAAGCAAAAACTTATACTACAGTACCACCTACTTGAAACAAAAGAAAGACTTCTGCTTATAAACCTGCTAAACAATTAAGTGTCAAATACTTAAATAAAAAAGATTTTATTCTCACAAATGCCCAGGCAGAGAAACAATCCATTAAACACAATGAATAACCAAGGTAACAAAGTAGACCAGAAAGAAACTGAAAAATCTCTAGTGAATAAACTTAAAGACATGGAAGACTGATTTAAATGACAGACAATTCAAGATTGCAGTGCTGCAAAAACTCAGTGAGATACAAAAAAATTCAGAAAGAGCAATTCAATGAACTCAGGAATAAAATAAATGAACAAAAGAATACTTTACCAAGGAGATTGAAACTATAAAAAAGAACTGAACAAATTCTGGAGCTGAAGAACTCAATAAATGAGATGAAGAATAAACTGGAAAGCTTAGGAAATACAGCACACCAGATGGAGAAAAGAATTAATGATATCGAAGCTAGAAATCTAGAAATGACTCAGGTAAAAGAATTGAGATTAAAAAAAATAAGAATTCTATGAGAACTATCTGACTCTATTAGAAAGAATAGTATAAGAATAATGGATATACCAGAGGAGAAGAAAGGGAGAAGGTAACAGAGACCTTATTCAAACAAATAATTGACAAGAACTTCCCAAACCTGTGGAAAGAGCTGGAACCTCTAATCCAATAAACTAATAGAACATCTAATTATCTCAATCCAAAAAAGCCTTCTCCAAGGCATATTACATCAAAGCTGTCAAAAGTTAATGACAAAGAAAGAATTCTCCAGGCAGCCAGTGAAAAGAAAACAGTAACCTATAAAGAAAACCCTATTAACTTATCATTAAATTATTCAGTAGAAATTCTACGAGCTAGGAGAGGGTGAAATCATATATTCAAAATGTTGAGAGAAAAAATCACCAGCCAAGAATAAAAATCCAGCAAAATTATCCTTTAGAAATATAGGCTTTTCCGGATAAACAGAAGCTGAGAGGATTTACAAGCCCAACATTATAAGAAATGCTGAAAGGCGTTCTTCTACCTGAAACAAAAAGACAAAAGGACACAAATCTGTAAGATGACTAATAGATGGAGAGAAGCAGGAAATTGCAATTCTTGTTCATAATAAAGAACTAAACATTTAAATATAATATACAGGTTAAAGGGGGTAAATCATTTTTAAAAAAAAGACAATAGCTACTGCATTTGGAAATGAATTCACAGCATAAAAAGGGATAACTTGTGACAACAAAAATATAAAAGGGAGAGGACTGAACTTGCAAAGGTAAATGGAGATAATATGCAATCAGAAGAAAATGGACTATTGTACATATGAAACCTTTTTTGCACAAACCCAATGGTTACCACAAAACAGAAATCTAGAACTGAGACATATAACATTTTAAAACAAGGAAACAGAAGGAAAAATATCACAGAATACCACTAAACTAAAATAACAGAAACACAAGGAAAAGAAACAATGAAGACACAGAACTATCAGAAAACAAAATATAAAATGGCTACAGGAAATCCTCATTTATCAATAATCACCCTAAATGTAAATGGATTGGACTCACCAATTAAAAGGCACAGAGTAGTGCAATGGCTTAAAAAACAAAACCCAACTACATGCTGCCTTTGAGAGACACATTTCAGCTACAAAGACAAACACAGACTCAAAGTGAATGAAGTGGAAGATGACACCCCAAGCAAATGGCATCCAGAGAAGAATGGGTGTAGCTGTACTTAGACAAAATAGATTTCAAGGTAAAACAAAAAAAAAAAAGGTAACCAGAGACAAAGATGGCTATTTTATAATGATAAAGGAGATGATACATCAAGAAGACATAATACCAATCAATATATATGCACCCAACCTGTGAGTGTGTGTGTGTCTGTGTGTGTATACAGCAATCACTAACAGAACTAAAGCAACGAATTGATAAAAATACAATTCTAGAAGGGGACCCGAATACCCCATTTACAGCAATGCATAAATCAACCGAACAGAAAATCAATAAGGATATATCAGCCTGAAATGACACACTAGACCAAATGGACAAAATCGATATTTACAGAGCTTTTAATCCCAGAACACAAAAATATACATTCTTCTCTAGTGCACACAGAACATTCTCAAGAATAGACCACATGTTGGACATAAAAACAGTCTCAACAAATTTAAGACTGCAATCATATCAAGTATATTCTCTGACCACAACACTTTGAAATTGGAAATGAATGGCAAAAGAAAGTTGGAAAAACCACAAATATGTGGAGACTAAACAACATGCTACTGAACAATTGGGTCAAAGAATAAATAAAAGAAGATATCAAAAGATATATAGAGAAAAGTGAGAATGACAATGTGACATATCAAAATTTGAGGAATGCAGCAAAAGTAGTAATAAGAGGGAAGTTTATAGCATTACAAGCCTGCCTCAAGAAGAAAAATATCAAATAACCTAGAATTTCACCTTTAAGATCTAGAAAAAGACCAAACAAGTCCCAAAGTCAGTAGAAGGAAATAATAAAAATTAGAGAATTAAATGAAATAGAGAACAAAATAGAAAACATCAATGTGACAAAGATCTGGTTCTTTGAAAAAATAAATTTGACAAACCTCTGGCTAGACTATAAAAAAAAAGATTCGAACAAAATCAGAATTGAAAGAGAAAGTATAATAGACACCACAGAAATACAAAGGACAATATAAGAAAACCATGAAAGGCTATATACCACCAACTCCGATAACCTAGAAGAAATGGACAACTTCCTAGAAATATACAACCTTCCTAGACTGAATTATGAATTAGAAAATCAAAATAGGCCAATTAACAGTAAGGAAATTGAAAGTCATCAAAAACCTCTCAAAAAATAAAAGTCCAGGACCAGATGGCTTCACTAATGAATTCTACCAAACATTCAAAGATTTAATACATGTTCTTCTCAAAACCCCCAAAAATTGAAGGTGAGGCAATACTTTCTGACTCATTTATGCAGTCAAAATTACCCTGACCAAAAGGACAAGGACATCACAATTAAAGAAAACTACAGACCAGTATCTCTAATGAGTATAGATGCAAAAATTTTAAACAAAAAATACTAACAAATTGAATATAATATTAAAAAGATAATACATCATGATCAAGTGAGGTTCATTTCAGGGATGTAAGGTCCGTTTAACTTATGTAAATCAATCAATGTCATAAACTGCATTAACAAAGTAGAAGATAAGTCATATCGATAAGATCAAATCAATACATGCCGAAAAAGCATTGACAAGATACATCTATTTATGATCAAAAAAACTCAATAAAATGTGTATAGAAGGAAAGTACCTCAATGTAATAAAGACCATATATGACAAACCCTCATACTCAATGGTGAAAAACTGAAATATTTTCGTATAAGATTAGGAACAAGACAAAAATGCCCAGTCTCACCTCTGTTATTCAACATAGTACTGGAAATCCTGGCCAGAGCAATCAGGCAAGAGAAAGAAATAAAAGGCATCCAAATTGGGAATGAAGAAGTGAAACTGTCATTTTGTAAATGACATGATTCTCTATGTAGAGAACCCTAAAGCCTCCACCAAAATACTATTAGAAATAATAAACAAATACAGTAAAGTTGAAGGATACAAAATCAATGACAAAAATCCTCTGCATTCCTATATAGTAAAAATGAAATTTCAGAAAAAGAAATAAAATTACAACAAAAAGAATAAGATACCTAGGAATAAACTTAACAAAGGAAGTGAAAGATCTATACACTGAAAATTACAACACACTGTTGAAAGAAATTGAAGATGACACAAAGAAATAGAAAGATATTCGAAGTTCAGGGTTGGAGGAAACAACGTAGTTAAAATGGCCATATTACCTACAGTAATATAGAGATTTAATGCAATCACCATAAAAATCTCAATGGCATTTTTTCTAAGAAATAGAACCAAAAAAATCACCAAATTTGTATGTAACCAAAAGACTCTGGATAGCTAATGCAATCCTGAGAAAAAAGAATGAAGCCAGAGGTATTCTGCCTGACTTCAAATTATACTACATAGTTAATATAATCAAAACAGTGTGTTATCGGTAGAAAAACAGACACACATACCAATGGAACAGAATTGAGAGGCTAGAAATAAACTCACATATATAGGGGCAACTAAGTTTTGACAGAGGACCCAAAACCATACAATGGTGAAAGGAAGCCTCTTCAATAAATGGTGCTGGGGAAAATTGGAAAGCTACACACAAAAGAATGAAACTACATGGCTATTTGATACCATACAAAAAAACTAACTCAAAATAATTAAAGCTTTAAATGTAAGACCTGTAACAATAAAATACATAGAAGACAACATAGGTACTAAAATTATAGACCTTTGTCTCAGGCTTTTATGAAGTTGAACCCAAAGGCAAGGGAAACAAAAATAAATAAATGGGACTACATCAAACTAAATAGGTTCTGCGAAGCAAAAGAAACCATCAACAAAACAAAAAGGCAACCAACTAAATGGGAGAAGATATTCACAAACAATACTTCTGATAAGGTGCTAATATCCCAAACATATAAAGAACTCATACAACTCAACAACAACAAAGAACAAACAATCCAATTTAAAAATGGGCAGAGGACCTGAACACTCTTCCCAAGAAGTCATACAGATGGCCAACAGACATATGAAAAGATGCTCAATTTCACTAGCTATAAGGGAAATGCAAATCAAAACCGCAATGAGATACCACCTCATACTGGCAACAAGACAAGTAATAACAACCGTTGGAGAGGTTGTGAGAAAAAGGGACCCTCATACACTGCTGGTGGGAATGTGAATTGGTACAGCTGCTATAAAAACCAATATGATGGTTCCTCAAAAAATTAAGAATAGAGCTACTATATGACCCAGCAATCCTTCTTCTGGGTATCTACCCCAAAAATTTGAAAACATTTATCTGTAAAGATACATGTACCCCTATGTTCATTGTAGCATTATTCATGGTAGCCAAAACATGGAAACAAGCCAAGGGTCCTTCGATGGATGACTGAATAAAGAAAATGTGGTACATAGATACAATGGAATACTACTCGGCCATAAGAAAGGACGAAATACTGCTATTTGCAACAACACAGATGGCTCTTGAGATAACCATGCTAAGCGAAATGAGTTAGACACAAAAAGAACTATATGATTTCACTCATACATGGGATATAAAACAGAAAGCAACAAACAAAACGAACTCATAGACAATAGTATGAAGGTTTCCAGAGGAGAAGGGGGTGAGTGAAGGATGAAGAAGGTAAAGGCGTTTAAATATATGGTGATGGTAGGAGACTAGACTTGAGTGGTGAGCACACAATGCAACATACAGAATTGTACAACAGAAACTTATATGTTGTTATTAACCAATGTCACCTCATAAATTTAATTACAAAAAAGAGAACAGTGATGTTGGTTTTGGGTCAGGGAAGCCTAGAAAGGGGATGAAGGACTTGGGCCAAGGCATGATGGTAATATTAACATTCCTGCATCTGAGACAGGGTTGTTTACATGTGTGGGACATGCAGGTAGGTATAAAGGCTACATGCAGGGCAGTGTCCAGACTCAGAAGCAGACAGAATTAACTAGAGTTTGAAATCAACAGCCAGTTTTGTGGAGTTGGACCACAGAGCAGTAACCTTTGTAATGTTCGCATTTCTTAAGCAATGATTTTGTTTGCTTCTCTATAATCTGCTGAATCACATCCAAATCCTGCCTTTAGTAAACATGAAGACAAACTCGGGCTGAGGCATATGTCCAAATACAGGTGACAAATGAGAGCCAAAGGACTGGATGCCCAGTCCTTTTTGAATGCCCAGCCAAATACTATGGACAAATCTCCCAATCCCAGCACTGCCAGTGGGAGACTGACCATGGATGGAGGCTGGTGTCCCGTACCTCCCAACTTGGTGTTCTCCTACCTCACTGCTGGTTATCAATGGAGACCTAATGGGGAGTGTCATCTCCTAGCCCTAATCCAATAGCACCAGGAAGGCACTTTCCTCCCCTGCTGGTACCATGTTGTTGGGGACCAAATGTTAGCAGAAGGTCAAGGGAGGCACGTTCATTTCCTATCATGGTGGCCATGCAGACTGAGTAAAGAATCTGGATCTTGGCTCCTAGTCAGAGCAACTGGTCAGCCAACAGAAACACTTCTGCCACTGCCAGTGATAACAGCAAAAACTAAGCAAAGAGGTCTGCATTTTCTCATTCCCCAGCACCATATGAAGCAAAGGCAGGCAGTATCCCTCACCTGCCCAGCTAAAGTGGGGACGAAATCTCAGAGAGGAGAGAGCTGGAGAAAGGAATTCTTTAAAACTATAAAAAAAATACTAAGGAAACCCCTGACCAACTCACAGATAAAACAGTCAAATAGACATTTCAAAAAGTTTCAGAACTAAAATAAAGTCTGTAATACCATCCAAGATTTCAGAGTGGCCTCTATGTAGCATACGACAAATCACACTGGAATAGTATTGCAAGGCTCTAAAAACTAAATGTCATTTGAACCATAGCCCACAAAATTAGGCCAGGACCCATGCACCAAACCTAAACTGGGTGGCTGTCTGCTAAAATAAAAGATTTAAATAGGATCCAGAATTTCCTTACATTATGCCCAGAATGTTCAGGATATAAAGAAAAATAGCATACAATAAACTAGAAAAATCATAACTTGAATGAGAAAACACAATCAACAGATGTCAACGCAAAGATGAATCACTTACTGGAATGATCTGACAAGAATTTTAACTCAACGATGATAAAAATGCTTAAGAAATCAATTACAAGTTATTTTCAACAAATGAAAACAAAAAATGTTATCAAAGAAGCAAAATTATAAAAAAAGAACCAAGTGAAAATTAGAAACATGAAATATACAATGACCAAAATAAAAAACTTATTGCGAGGATTCAAATGTAGATTAGAGATGACAGAGAAAATAATCAGTGAACCTAAAGATAGATCAATAGAATTTACAAATCTGAACATCAAGGAGAAAACAGACTGAAAAAATGAAGAGGTTCAGATACCTGTGGGACAATAACAAAGGAGCTAGCATTTATGTCATTGGTGTCACAGAAGGTGAGGAGAAAGGGGATGAATGATTAAAGGAAATTCTTCACGCAAAAAAGAAAGTGAAATAGAAGGGATCTTGCATTATCAAAATAAAAAAAAAGAACAATGGAAATATCAATATATGAGTATATACTTTCATCCTCCTCTTGAGTTTTCTGAATTATTTTAGAAAGTGCATAAAAAAATTTTAACACTCTTGTGCAGTTCTCGATATGTGTAGAGAAATACAACTAAGAAAATTATTCTCTAAATGCAGAGGATTATGAGAACTAAGTGAAGATAAGTTGTCTATACTAAGACTTGTAAAATGCTCATGCCAGCCTACTATTATTAGTTACATATTTATAATGCAATATCTACGGAAACCACTAAATACTCTATACAAAGAAATAAACTTAAAACTCACTAGACAAGTCAAAATGGAATTCTAAAATAAGTTCAAGTGACCCACAGGAAAGGGTGAAATGTGAGGCAGATGAAAACAAAACTGAGAGATCAAACATATACCAATTAAAAGACAGAGATGATCAGAATAGATTTTTTAAAACACCTAACTACATTTTATTTAAAAAAATAGATTTTAAATTCTTTAAATTTTCCAATTACAGTTGACATATAATATATTAGTTTCAGGTGTGTGACATGGTGATTAGACATTTATATAACTTACAAAGTGACCACCCTGATAAATCTAGTATCATCTGACACGATATGTAGTTATTACATTATTATTGACTATATTCCTTATGCTGTATTTTACATCCTCATGACTATTTGTAACTACCAATTTGTACTTCTTAATCCCTTCCTCTTTTTCACCACCCCCACAACTTCTTCCCATCTAGCAACCCTCAAAATATTCTGTATCTATGAGTTTGTTTCTGTTTTGCTTGTTCATTTATTCTGTTTTTTAGATTCCACATATAAGTGAAATCATATGACAACTGTCTTTGTCTGGCTTACTCAGCACAATACCCTCTAGATCTATCTATGTGGTTGCAGGTGGCAAGATTTCATTCTTTTTTTTTTTATGGCTGAGTGACATTCCATTGTATATATGTACCACCCCTTCTTTATCCATCCGTTGATGGACACCCAGGTTGCCTCCATATCTTAGCTATTGTTAATAATGCTTCAGTGAACATATGGATTCACATGTCCCTTGGAAATAATATTTTGGATTTGTCTGGATAAATACCCAGAAGTGGGATTACTGGGTCTTTCTTTGTCTCTTGTTATAGCTTTTGTTCTAAAGTCTATTTTGTCTGGTATAAGAATTGCTACCCTAGCTTTTTATTTTCCCTTTTCATGAAATATCTTTTTCCATCCCTTTACTTTCAGTCTGTGTGTCTTTTGATCTGAAGTGACTCTCTTGTAGGCAGCATATATAAGGGTCTTGTTTTCTTATCCATTCAGCCACCATATCTTTTGATTGGAGCATTTAATTCATTTACATGTAAAGTAATTGTTGACAGATATGTAGTTACCGTCATTTTATTATTCATTAATTAAAAGATACAAATTAAATATGTTGTTTGAAACTAGGATGGAAAAAAGATACACCAATCCAACTGAAAACACCCAGCATCTACCAAAGGTGATCAATGATAGACTTTTTAATGATCACTTTTAACTCATAGATTTAAGCATATTAGTGTTTCTGTAAATTAGAGTGTTGTTTATTGTTGCATAAATTGTACTATTTTTGAGCAGTGGGGTCTTCAAGTAGACTTCTAAATTCTTGTAAGAGGATCCCAATACTCACTGATGATTTCCTGTATAATCAGATCAAGTCTAATCTTTGGAATTTCCCTGTAGCCCTTCTTGATAAATTAACTAGAGAAATTCAGACATCCAAAATTGTTGGAGAGATATCAACTTATGGTTAGTGATCATTAAATTTTACCTGTAAAACATGATGTTTATAAAGGATATAGAATACTATGCAATGTCTATAATACCTGACAATGTATGTATAGAACAATCATTAAAATTTGGGATGAATAGCAAGTATATATGAAAAATATAAGATGATCACCAACATGAAATAAACTTAGCGCATAGTTTTAAAAGTTATAAAATGGTAAAAAGTATAAAAATGCTAATATACAAAGAAAAAGTATTAACATATAATTTTAACATAAAATATATTTTTAAAAAGCTAAACTTGACAAAGATTCACAAGTTCAATATGAGATTTATCTAAAAGTTTTAAAAATCATAATACCTAAGTTTTGAAGAGGACATACATTTAATATTATCTATTGAAACTCAGATACCCCATTAAATTTCTATAAACTGTTCACATATTTCATGCCCTATATAAAATTAAACTTATGCAGAGGTGTTGACTATATATTAAGGAAACACTCCCAAAGGACTCAGTTATAGTTTTGAACTTATCAATACTGACACACTTTGGTGCTATTAAAATTAGTTAATGTTCATTTTCTTCTGAGTCATCTGTCAAGTTTGGCAAATATTTTGGATAATTATTAGCCTTTACTAAGAAAACACCAAATATTTGAGGGAAAGTGAGATCTTATGTGTATCTGATAGATAAAATTGGAAGCTTATAAATCCAGGAAACTTTCATAAAGTCGAATCTTTTCTTAAAAATATATATTTTTATAGAAGTGATAATACGCAAGAACCTGTGACTTTGGAATTTCTCATTTATTATTAACGAGAAGTTTTAGCCTTGAAGATTATTGTTAATATCTTCGTAGCCAAATTCAAATACCCTGGCAATATGCGAGTCTTTCTATTAAAATACAGATTACAATTAATTTAATAGAAGGCTTAATTACTCAGTACGCTATTTTGAAAACAATTTCAGATTTTAAGAATGGCTGCCTTTCTGGAGTTTGGCTTGACTGCCATCTTTTGGCAGCTGTTTGGTGGCTTCTGGCCAACAGGTTGGTTCTCTAAGGTTCTAATTGTATCCAAATCACTTAGAATTCTATTTTATTGGGGAATAGAATCTTGACCCCTTGGTCCTCTGTTCTACCAAGACAACTTATTGTAAAGGTATTATCCTGAAGATTAAATCACAATGTTTTGTAACAATAAGAGTTAAATAGTCAGTATGTGCTAATCGCTACGTTTCACATGCACTATATAATGTATCCTTTATAACCACCCAAGAAGTTTGATGATACATTTTCAAGATCACCGTGGGAATATGGAGTCACAGAGGTAAACTGACCAAAGTCACAAAACCAATAAGTGACAGAGACAAGTATTAAAATCAGGTCTGTTTGATTCTAGAAGCTATTCCCATAAACACCATGTTATTTTGTCTTTTAACAACTAAATATGCTTTTTAAAAAATAGATATTTTTTTTTAAGTTTTAAGTTTTAAGCAAAATTGAGAGGAAGATAGAGGGACTTCCTCTATAGCCCCCACACAGGCAGAGCTTCCTCCATTATCAACATCTCCCACCGGATGATACAATTGATGACCCTCCATTGACACATCATAATCACCCAAAGTCCATAGTTTACATTAGGGTTCACTCTTGGTGTTGTACATTCTACAGGTTTGGACAAAAGTAGAGACATGTATCCATCATTATAGTATCATACAGAATACTTTCAATATCCAAAAAATCCTCTGTGTTCCGCCTAATCAACCTGCACCCTCTCCCAACCTTTGGAAATCACTCGTCTTTTTACTGCCTCCACAGTTTTTGCCTTTTCCAGAATATCATGTACTTGAAATCATACAGTTCAGATTGGGTTCTTTCACTTAGTAATATACATTTAAGCTTCCTCCATGTCTTTTTATGTTTGATACTTCATTTATTTTTAGTGCTGAATAACAGTCCACTGTCTAGACGTATCACAGTGAATTTATTCACCCACTGACGGACATCTCGGTTGCTTCCAAGTTTTTGGCAATTATGAATAAGGCTACAATGAACATTGGTGTGCACGCTTCTGTGTACACATAAATTTTCAACTCTTTTTGGTAAATATCAAGAAGTATGATTGCTGGATTATATGGTAAGAGCTTTTCAGTTTTGTAAGAGATCACCAAACTGTCTCCCAGAATGGCTGTACCATTTTGCATTCCCACTAGCAATGAATGACAGTTCCTGTTGCTCCACATCCCTGTCAGGATTTAGCGATGTCAGTGTTCTGGATTTTGGTCAGTCTAATAAGTGTGAAGTGGCACCCCACTGTTGTTTTAATTTGTATTTCCCTGATGACCTATGATGTACAACTGTTTTTCACGTGCCTATTTGTCATCTACACATCTTTAATGAGATGTCTATTAAGGTGTTTGGTCCATTTTTAAGTGAGCTTTTTATTTACTTATTGTTGAATATTAAGAGTTCTTTGTATATTTTTTATGACAGTCCATTATTGAATGTGACTTTTGCAAATATTTTCTTCTTTCTGTGGCTTATCTTCTCATTCTCTAGACAGTCTTTCGCAGAGTGGAAGTTTTAAATTTTGATGAAGTCTAATCAATTTAATAAATGCCACATGGACTGCCACTGATTGATTTCCTATATTAATACAAACATGCATCACTGGGATAAATTATACTTGGTGATGATGTAATTTTAGCTCTCACTGTATTAGATTTGCTATTATTTTGTTAATGAATTGTTTCTCTATGTTAATTAGAATATTTGTCTTTGATATATTTATTTCTTGTAATATTTTTGGTTTTGGTTTAAGGGTAATAACATCGTCACAAAATGAGTGTGGAAGTGACCTTTTTTCTTTTATTTTTGAAAGATTTTACAAAAGATTAATCCTATATCTTTTTTAAAAGTTGGATACAATTCAACAGTGAAGTAATTTTCAAATGGCTGTGTGGCTATGCCAAATTTTTTGTTTTGATTATTTGTATGTTTTAATATATTTTTTTCCATTTAAAACTGTCATGAAGTCCATGCTTTGCCAGAAAAATTTTCAAGTTATTTTCTTCCTACGCAAGTCAGTGTCATTACTCTACTTCTCTCTCCACTGCTACAATTTTTTTTATTTATTTTAGTTTCAAGTACATTGATTAGACATCCATAATGTTCATAAAACGATCCCCCCAATTGCTCCCTCCCTCTCCTGACCCTCCGCTTAACCATCATATTAATGCTGACTGCATTCCCTATGCCATGCTTCTCATGCCCAGCTATCAATTACTAATTTGTACTTCTTTAACCCTTCACCCCATTCTCCCAGCCTCCCAACCCTCCCTCCCCTCTGTCCATCACGAAATTGTCCACTATATTTGGGAGTCTGTTTTTGATTAGTTTTTTCTTTTTGTTCCTTAGATTCAGCATATAAGTGAAATCATATGGTATTTTTCTTTCTCTGACTTATTTCATTCAGCATAATAACCTCCAGATTCATCCATGTCGTTGCAAACGGTAGGATTTCATTTTTTTTAATGGCTGAGTAATATTCCATTGTATATATGAACCATAATTCTTTATCCAATCATCTGTTGATGGGCATTTAGGTTGCTTCCATATCTTGGCTATTGTAAATTGTGCTGTCATGAATATTGGAGTGCATAGATCTTTATGAATTATTGTTTTGGTTTTCTTTGGATAAATATCCAGAAGTGCAATTGCTGAGTCAAAAGGTATGTCTATTTTTAATTTTTTTGAGGAACCTCCATACTGTTTTCCATAGCGGCTGTACCAATTTGCAGTCCCACCAACAATGTATAAGGTTTCCCTTTTCTCTGCATCCTCACCAACACTTGCTGTTTTTTGATTTACTGATGATAGCCATTCTGACAGGTGTCAGGTGACATTTCATTGTGGTTTTAATTTGCATTTCTCTGATGATTAGTGACCTTGAGTTTCTTTTAATATGTCTGTTAGCCATCTGTCTTTCCTCTTTGGAGAAGAATCTGTTCATGTCTTCTGCCCATTTTTTAATTGGATTGTTTGTTTTTTGTTGTTGAGTTGTATAAGTTCTTTATAAATTTTGGATATTAACCCCTTAACAGATGTATCATTAGCGAATATCTTCTCCCAGTTGGTTGTCTTTTTGTTTTGTTGATGCTACACCAATTTTTAAAGCATTTATAGGTGTTTTTATTCCTAAGAGGGGCACATCATTCTTCTGGATTTTAGATTATTAGATGTCTTTTGAAACTTCAGCTCCTTTATTTTGCAGTTCATCCTGCTTGCTGTCATTGTTATAAGGCTAGTGTTGTTTTCCTGCTACTGTTTATACCCTCCAGAAAGAGAAATCTTAAATCCCATATGTTTCTATTCCTGCTAACTCTTTCATATATGATGTGCATTTTTCCTTTATGCTATCGCTTATCAACACCTTCACTTTCTAGGAAGACTCAACCATTACATAGATCTAGTTGCTCCTAGGAGCCACTCATATTTCTCTTTAAAATACAGTATGTTTTAAAACAAATAATATTTTTAAAGTATCATGAATAGAGCAATAAACTATTAGAGGATTTTCATTAAATGAATATCACCTGTTACTTATACATTCACAGAATATTTGTGTGTGAGAGAACTTGATAACTTGTACCAACCCAATTTACCAAAATTTCCTTTTTGTTTCTTTCTTGAAGCATAATAAATTCAATATTCAAATGCAGATATAATTTGAGTAGTTCCTGAGACTATTGTATGGATTACTATCTGCCAAAATAAAAGTTCCTGATTTGATTAATATGGTCAAAAGCAATCAATAGGTCAAATACGTAAAAATCGATTCTGCTTCCTGAGTTCCTACATACACATTACTGGCCTCATTTGGGGAAAAAAGAGGCTGATATTTAGTCCGCATAGTCAAAGTAAAATTGTGACCTATGATCATCTTTATCTAGGTAACATTTTAAAAGGTAGATCAATAAATATTTTAAAAATTATCTATAAGCTTACAAAATATGGTACATAGAGTGGTTAAAAGAAATGAAGACTGACTTCTTTTAGAATGACTGTTTCTTTCTCCTCCATCCCTCTCCTCCCCTCTCTCATATTCCAAGTCTGGAGCTGTGAGCAAGCTACTAGGAAAGAAATATGAGGAAAATATTCAGAAAACAGAGTGGTATCGAATTTCTTTTTAACAATTCTACTACTTGCAACAATTACACTTGATTAAAATTAAATCAATACAAACACATCAACTGGAATTTTGAGAAATGTTTATGTTAGTGTGCAATTTAGATGCAGGACTGCATCCAATATATTTTTTTTCTATTAAATACAAGATGATTTCTCACACATTTAAAGCTTATAGTTAACACTTGGCTTTGGGAGATTTTTCAGCAGATTTTACTTGAAACGAAGACAGCCAAATATGCACACACACAAAAAAACTTGTCAGCATTTTCTTGTGCTTCTTCTAATTCTTAGTAACAGTAGGATGAAGCAAATTTAGAGTGTCAATGAGGCACTTTTGATGGTCTATTTTGGGTTAGAGAGTTTCAGTGCATGTAAAATCAATGTCTGCAACAAATATTACTTTGAATCAGATTCATACATTTAGGATTTGGTTATATTTTGATGCACTAGTATTTTGGAGAAAATCACATTTTCAGATCCTTAATAGGCCCTGAAAGATTTTTATGCAGTTGAAGATGTCCAGGAGCTTACTGAGCGAAACCAATTTGAAAAACACCTTTATACATTGGTCAATAACATTTATTTTCTTGAATAAATATGTATTTAATATTTCTGAGACAAAAGTGTAAGAAGATCTGTTTTAGGAAATAGATTTCAGTGCAAAAGATGGAAACTGTTTTATGATATCTGTTTTAAACCCTCAGGATAGTTGACAAAATGCGGCCAACACTTTACCTCTAAAATGATGTATAGACACACATTTTGTATATACAGGAGCTCCAAAGGCAGTGGGGCCCTTGAGGCTTATATACACCATTCTGAGCTAAGGAGAAGTGGGTAGGGGCCTGGGGCAAATCACAGGGAGATAGATGGGAAGAGCAAAGGTTTGGTACACAAATGTTTGTCTGACCATGCAGTTAAATCTTCCTGATATAAAAAGTTATTTTTGGTATTTGCTCTCTTCCTGGAACAAACCCTCTATTTAAATTCTTTTAGGCAGTGAAGGGAGGAGTGGGGGGGGAAGCTTTCCCTGTGTCTTAATTGCCTTCAGCTCAAAACAAGCCACATGCCAAAGTGGCACATTTGGGGATCAAATATTCTGCTCCCCCTCAACAGCAAGACTTTTTTTTTTTCATGAGTTGCACCAAAATGTCAAGCTTCATATGGATTAAGTTGACTTGCAAAGGACAAGACTCTTATATTTATTCTGTTCAAACAATGCACTATAAATCCTTTCTATGCAATCTAAAAGAAGGATTACCATAAATGAGAAAACTTTGTAGAAAGACTCAGTGGAAACCTAAAAAGATATCTTTTATCTCCAAAACATTCCAGTGTGCCAAATGTTATAATAAACACAATTTTAGTATAAGTTCAGGATAATAAAATAAAAATGAAGTGTTTGAATATCATAAAAGGACTCTGGTACCTGAGAGGAGCAGCACTGTCAACTTAAATCTTGCAAAATGGGTTAAATATCAGAAACCAAGGAGCCTCTTAAGCATCTTGTAAAAGATAAAAATCAAAAAATAATGAGCCACTTGATATAAAATACCCATTATTAAACAGAAGCAGAAAAGCAGTATACTGCATGGTACACATTAAGTGTACACAGATCTGGAAAAGAATACCACGTTTATTCATGTTATTTCTTTTATTTACTTCCCATGAGGAAAGAGAAGAAACTATTATTCATTGAATACTTTCTATGTGCCAGACTGTGCTGTATAATTTAAATACTTATTTCATGAACTTACTACTTTCAAATGAACTTGCTGATACCACTGAAACTCAGCGCTTCATTATTCCCACTACAATTAGGAAAATGAGACATAAAAATAATCAGTAAATATTTTCAAAAAGGTCTATTCATGAGTGCATGTTTGACCTTGCATTCTTATTTATTTTTCTAAGATATTTTCCAAAAATGTTCCCATTAATTTGCAATGTTTTAGAGAGAAAACCTCCACCAACTGCCTAGATCACTTATTTTGCTGGGGCAGAAGCAAATGTGATTGAGGCAGTGTTTCTTAAACATTTACTATTATTTAATGCCATGCTAGTGCTTAGGCAGATATAAAAGACATTAGGTATAAACTTTGATCTTATATACTGAGTGTAGGTAAGACTAGTATGGGCTAACTATAATGTGATTGATATTGGAGAATATTTAAATAAGTATTAAGTTGAATACAGTGAAATATAAAAAGGGTTTTAGAAAAAGTTTATGGGTTGATCAGGCTGGGGAAAAACCTTCATGGAAATATACTGAATCTGAGAGGATAATCTTTGCAAAGAGATGGGAAGAATATTTCCAATTAAGGAGATAGCAGATGCTAAGGCAAAAACAAGAGTACATGTGACAGGTATCAGGGAATTAGAAGATGGTGTTTCCAAGATTAAGGGGTACAGGTTGGAGAGCAGAGGAAGCTAAGATTAAGTGGACCAGGAAAAACCAGTTTGGCAAAGTGGAATTAATCTTACATGCTAAAATGAAGAAGTTTAATTGTATTTGCAGCTATTGTAGGCTTCTTAGAGGTGAAAAATATAATGAGTGCTATTCCAGAAAAATGCCCCTTACATCTCTCTGTTTTGAGGCAAGAGGGGAGATAGATAAAAAATTGTTGGTGAGGTAATCAGTTAAGTAACTATTGCATTTCTTCAGGTATGAGGAAAGGAGGAGCCTAGATTAGGGTAATGGTAGTAGTAATTGAGAAAAAAAATGATGATTCAAAAATTATTCCATTAATAAGATTTTATAATAGTTTATATCCGCGGAGATGAATGGAAGATTGACATTGAGGATGAACAGAAACATAAGAATAGTCTGGTGAGAAAAACGGATTGGCTTTTATCTGGATTCTTCACTAACTGAATGTGTGAAAATAAACAAGTCACATTAATTCTGAGCTTTGTTGCTCCTTCTGTAAAATAAAGGGATTGTACTATTTTCCTTAAACATTCTCTAAATAGTAGAATTGGATAGAAAGGCTAATAAGGAATAATAAAGAGTTTTACAGTTGTTACGCTGTTTGAGGTGAAGACAAAATATTCACGTTTGAAATATGAGAGGCAATTTAATACTTACGGATAAGGTCTGTAGAGGAACAGAATATGTCACCCCAAAATATGTCTCTTTGGCCTAAGGATTATTTAGTGCAAATTAATTTTAAGAAAGAGCAGATGAAGAAGCTGTGAAAACCAGTAGATGTTACCCTTTTGTAAGAGATATTTACATTTTTCAGGGCAATCTCCATCCTCAAGGGTGTCTCCCTCTCAGTACCAGGAAGAGGAATATGACTCTAAATCTCTAGAAACTCTTCATCAATGGAGAAGGCAGGGACTTAAATCTGCATAACAATGGTATCCTTGTTTACTGAGCTTTGCCTGAAAACCTCCCATAATGGACTCTCCCCAGCTCTAACAGCTTCCTTTGCATTCAGCTGAAGATGATATTGAAGGTGGTGGCTTTTGCCTTCGGGAAAGTTCCTCAATTCTCCCACAGATACAGGAGGGACTCATGGTATTAAACTTTTGTTAATCCATCTTTTATTACAGGGATGTCTCCTCTTCCTCTCCTAAAGGAAATCTACAATGTGCACTTGTGAGTCAATGAAAACAGTGCTCTAAGTGGTAGGTGACCAGAGTAAACCACAAAATACAAACATCACAGATATACGTGTGCTAAAGAAGTAAACAAAATTATCATTCTTTATGCTTATATCGCCCAAATATATTCTCCTCTTGGGCCAATGATTATTTTAAAACTCAATTAAATATTATGCCCAAGAAAATAATTGAAAAGGTAGCACGTGGGACTTAATTTTTATTCTTTAAAAATAAAGTTATTGAATTATAGATTCTCTGAATGAAAAAAAAAAAGGGTTCTATAGAAAGTAATCTCAGGGTGATGTGATTATAAATTCCTAACTGGACAGGTCATGGTGGGTGCTCCCATTCCCAAGCCTGCAACTTCTTTAGTAAAAGGCTTATCTTTGCCTTAAGCCAGCCCTGTCCATTGTTTCTGTGCATCTAGGTTAATGCACCTTTGAAATGCCCGCTTCCAGACCTCTCCTTCTAAAGTAGACCACCCTCCAGAGAGCAGGAAATCTTAACTATCATTTAATCAGATCCCTGCCTTACTGCCCCACACCCTCACATAATCTTCCTTAAATTCCCTTCTTCATTTCAAATGCATAAAAGAATCTGCAAAACTTATTCCCTGGAGCAAAAGTTTTAGATCTTGCTCCGCAGCATATGTCGATGGTTTGGCTCAAACAAACTCAAAAATTCTCTACAGGTTTGTATACTTCATATGTCAACAATTCCAATCCTATTCTAATCAGAGATCAACATATTGTAGAAGCACAGAGGAGAGAAGGTTTAGTTCTATTTTGAAAGGAGGGGCTGTTGAAGGTTTTAATGAGAAACTTAAAAACTCCACCCCTCGGCCTGCCTCTGTCCGGGTCCTCCTACATAATAAGTGTATGAGGCACTGCAACGTGGCGGAAAAGCACTGGGCTATTGACAGCAATTGGACGTTGGTCACTGGCTCTTACTTAAATATCAGCTCTCTCCACTACAGACAACACACATTCCTCCACTTAGAAAGGGATTGAGTCCTATACATTCAATTGTATATTACTTATTTGGAGATCAGGATATTTTCTAATATGTATTAGACAGTTACCTTTGAAAATGTAATATCATGTATTTATAGTAAATAAAAATTTTAAACAAACATTTACAATTCTGGTAATTCTGACACAAACTGTAAAATGAAAAATAAGTCAGTAATACATTTGGCTTGGCATAGGAAGAAAATCAGGTTAAGTTAAGAGTACTATGAGGCTATGCATAGAGATTTTTGAGAAGAGTGTAAAGGGGCTTTCTGGCAAGTTGACAATTTCAGGGTTTTAGAGATTAGGTTCTTTAAAATATCTCGTTAAATCATATGGGTTTTATCTGCATTGGTAGCTTAAAGGCCAAATAGTTGTATTTTGTAATACAAAAGGAATCAAGAGAAAGAACATGGAACAGACAGAAATGCATTACTGTCATCCAACCAGCAAAGGAGATGCTAGGGAACACTAGAAGCAATCCTATTAAAGTAAGATGCAAAACAAAGAAGTTCATTATTTATTCTTGTGTTTCATAATGTAATGGAGGCCCTCGCTGAAGCATTAAGCCACTAAGATAAATGGAAAATGCATGCATTAGAATGAACAACACAGCCTTTATTTGTAGATCATGATTGTATATATAGCTAATCCATGATAATATAATTATTAATACTAGAAAGGTAATTTAGCCGTTACTAGATCCCCCCCCAAACAACCCCAGAAAAATCAATATTCTTCTATGCAAAATTAAAAACTATTAGATAGTATAATTGCATTCCCAAGACAAAAAAAACTATAAAATACATTTTTATAAATAACATAAAATTATCAAGATTTTTGTGAAGAATATTATAAAATGTTATTCCAAAACATGAAGATCTGAACAAATTAAAAATTCTATTTTATCAATAGACTCACCATCATAAAACTCTAATTCTCCCCATTAAACTATATATTTAATTCCAATAAAAATTCCCAAGTAAATAATCTTGTAGTACTTGGCCAACAAATATTAAAAGATTAATGAGCCAGTAATAGCCAAGACACTTATAAAGAAAATTAAGACAATAAGCCAGCTGACTTGCCTTACCAATTTTTCAGATTTTTGGAGAACCATACTATGTAAGGAAGTGTGGTACTGGATCAGTTATGGAAAAAAAGACCAATGGAATGGAAAGGAGAGACCAGAAAAAGATTGGTGCATACATGAACATTTGATATATAAAAAAGTTGCCATTACAAATCAGTACTGAGACAATAAGTTATCCTGATGTAAAAATAATTTAAATGAATGACTACATAGCATCACATACAAAAATACATCACAGGGAGTTCCAGTATCTAAAGAGCAGATTTAAAAGTATAGAAAAAGTACAGAAGAATAAATTCTGCAGAATGGGTAAGCATTTGTTAAACAGAATGAAAAAGGTACAAATCATTAAGAAAATGATGGATATAATTGATATGATTTAAAAAAGAACTTTCCCCTTTAGGGGGGAGGGGGAGATAGAAGGGGTAAAAGGGGTCAAATATGTGTTGACAGAAAGAAATCTAACTATGGAAGGTGAATGCAGTGTAAATATATATATGCCTTACTGTTCAAGTATACAGCTGAAACTTATTGGATTTCGTTAATCAATGTCACCATAAAAAAATTAATGAATTAAAAATAAACAAATAAGTAAATAATACAAAAGAACTTTCCTATTCAATAAAAAATTACCCAAAAACTGAGTTAAAAATAAACTGCAGACTGGGAAAGAAATTTATAATGCAACTAAATGGCATTGCATCGATATTAAGACTGTACAAGATGTCCAGCAGAATAAGCAAATGACCAAGACCACATTTAGAGCAATCACACCAAATAAATCCAAAGAACAAATGAAAATAATGAGTGATTATCTTCACCTTACAAGTTGGCAGTGATGCAGGAATCTAGGCAATCACATTCACTCTTGATGAGATATAAAATGAAGAAACATATCTTATAGGGAAATTTGGCAATACTAAAAATTAAGAATATTCATATCCTTTGACTCACTAATTTATCCATGAAGGACTTACACAAAGTAAATACTCATATATACCTAAAGATATATTTACCAGGTATCAGGACTCAAGACAGGCCGCCCCAAACTATCCCACAATGGCATACTGATTACTTTGAATTAAAATCACCTGATGAGCAGCCAGTGCCAGAAGGACATCTTGACCCTCTTTGTCTCCTTATACGGAAGAATTAAATCTCTCATGTGAAAGATGTCCTCCCCACATCTGAAAGACAGCCATATTGCTAGAGTTAAACAACTCAGAGCCAAAAAAGCCTGGATAAACAAGTTTTGTTGCCTCTTTTCTAATTTACTACTTTGTTTAAATTCCTCATTAGTGAATACCCAAACCTTGCTTAGATTCCCTTCTAATGAGCACTCTCCTTTGCCCTGTCAATTTCTCAATGTGTTTGTCTACAGCAGCGGTCTCCAACCTTTTCGGCAAGAGGGACCTACACTCCTATGAGAATCTAAGGCCTGATGATCTGAGGTGGAGCTGAGGCAGTGATGGTGGCACTGGGGAGCGGCTACAAATACAGATGAAGCTTCACTGTTCACCTCCTGCTGTGTGGCCCAGTTCCTAACAAGCCACTAACTGGTACCAGTCAGTGGCCCAGGGTTTGGGGATCCCTGGTCTACAGAGTATAAAAAGGTACCTGATTTGATCATTTCTTTGAGCCTCATGTTATGATCTGAGCATCATATTATGACTTCCCATGCACATGTGTTAAATTGGATTTTCTCTTGTTAATCTAGTGTCAATTTTATTATTTTTTTTACTAGTCCAGCCAGAAAAAAACAAAGAAAGGTTGAGGAGAATTCTCTCTCTCTCCAACACACGATATTTCTGGTTTTCATAACGAAAGCTCATATATCTATTAGTATTGGACATTTGGACAATAAGAGGAATGTAAATATCAATAGAGTACTGGAGATATTAGTGATGATAAAACTACACAATGGACTACTGTGAAGGTGGGAAAATAGTTAGAGACATCCATATTTACACACCTAGAGATGATCACATGATATATTAAGTGAAAAACTCAGGCAGAACAATATAAAAGCATGATCCTTTTTAGGCAAGCTAAAATTGTTATATTTCTCAGTGTGTTTAAAAGTTAAAATGTGCATTCCAAACTGTTTACACTAGTTACTTGCAGGAAGCATACTAGGAAGATTAGAGGATAGGAGAGGGTGGTCTAACAAAAAAAAGTTAATTTTTTATTTGACCAAGTTATATATAGTTTTAAATGTTTAAAATGATCTTAACGCTTAAACATTTTAAATCTAGGAAATGATTACAATTTATAATAAACACCTGCACACCCTTAGTCTAGACTCCCCAATATGCAGACAATTGTATGATACATTTAGACAAGCATTAAGTGCCTTGTGATGATGATATTCTGGTTATTTTGGAGAATGTCCTTCTTAGGACATATGTGCTGAAAATCACTATCTTGAGGAGATATGTGCACCCCCATGTTCAATTTAGCCTTATTCGCAATAACCAAGACGTGGAAACAACCCAAGTGTCACTGACAGAATACACTCTTTTCATGTTGTAACCCCATAATGGAATTAAATTAGAAATCATAAAAAAAAAAAGATGTCTGGAAAAATCACTAAATATTGAAAAATGAAGAGCATAATTCTAAATAAACCATGGTTCAAAGAAGAAATCAAAACTGAAATTAGAATGTATTTAGAAATTTAAAAAAACCTAACTTATTTGATTTTGTGGGATGCTGCTAAAGTATTAGTTAGGGAGAAACTTACAGCACTAAATTCTGATATTAGAAAAGAGGAAAGACTTCAAATCAAGGACCAGAACATCCACCTTAAAAAAATAAAGAGAGGAACAAATTGAACCGAAAGTAAGCAGATGAAAGAAAAGAGTAACAATCAAAACTAAAATCAAAGAAATACAAAACAGAAAAGCAGAAGAGATAATCAGAGAAGATCAACATAATTAGAAACCTTTAAGGAGAGCGAGAATGATTGGTAGAGATAAATAATAGCTAGATATCTCAGTTTTACACACACACACACACACACACACACACACACACACACACACCCTCTAAAACTGGGGTAAGTTTTCTATGACTGACTTTGGGGAAAATGTATTGCTCACACACTGGTTTAACAACCATCTAAACCATCGAACCATTAAAGGTAGATTTCTCAACATCAGAGGCAATGCCACTTGTGAAAAATACACAATGACATGCAACATTTTATCAGCTGCCAGAAGTTAACTTGTCTAAATATGAATACAGGGAGAAACTGTGATAAAATGACAGACATGTCTGCTCAAGAGATGATGGAAAATCTATCAGAGAAAAGGTTACCTGTAAGGTCTTCTCGGTATATCATGAATCATGATTTAGGAATGAATGAATACTGGGAAATCGACAGGCTATTAGGGAACAGTACTAAAAGTAATTATCTTGACATTTTTATAAGATTTCACTGAAAGCTATAGAACAAAGATGGGAATCATAACTTGAGCTTGGATTAATTTAAGGCTGACAAAAGGCACATTATTTATTTTTCTTTGCTAATAGTATAAGTCAAAAGGAAACAGTTGCATCAAAACCAGATGTGAGATGTATTACCAGTTCTCAGTAAGCCAGTATCTTCTTTTCTTTGTCAATACTGCTCAATTATGAAGCAGGTGGTTTGAGGAAATATGTTTATTGTCACCGGTAGAGCACAGTGCAAGAAACTACATTTGAATCTATATTCCTAATTAGGAAAAAAAAAACTTTAGTTTTTTTTAGGTTATGGTGTAAGAAATAACTTTTTATGGAAATGTCAAGGTCTAAAATTTTAACCACTGGCAAGGTTAGTGCCAAAAAATTGTATAGTTATCTAGTTGTTCATCTGTTTTATGTACATAAAGGTAATTACACTTCTGTGTTAATTTGCTTGATTTTTAAAAACTAGAAAATTATGATTGCTGACATTAAGAATACTGTATCAGCTCTAACAATTTAACTTTACTCTTATATTTTCTCTTGGGTATTACAACTTCTAATACAAATATTCTTGGCTTGAAAGAAACCTTTTTCTCTGTAACACTGACTTTAATCAGGTGGTCTGCAACAAACTTATATTCTACTTCTTATTTTAATTTTCTAACATTAGTGATTTTAACTCATATGTTCCCTCGAAGGTTTTCATTTGAGTGGTATTAAAATCAACTCTTTATGTCTGTAATCAGTGTGTTCTCCCTCCTTTTCATGTTTTTGCCTCAAGATTTCAAATGTCTTTCCCCACCAGATTGAGACATAATTAAAATATAACATTGTCTAAGTTTAAGGTATATAATATGATGATTTGATACACTTACATACTGTAAAACATTTACTACCAAGGGTTAACACTTCTATCACCTCACATAAGTATCATTTTGTGGCAAGAACATTTAAGATCTACTCTCAAAGCAACTTTCAAGTATATGAAACAGTAAACTAGAGTCACCACACTGTACATTACATCTCTAGAACTTACTCATCTTACAACTGAAAGTTTGTCCCCTTTGACCAATATCTCCCCATTTCCCCCACCCTCTGGTCCCCAGCAACTACCATTCCACTCTTTCTATGAGTTTGGCTTTTTTAGATTCCACATATAAGTCATACCATACAATATCTTTCTTTAACTTATTTCGCGTAGCCTTCAAGGTCCACCTGTGTTATCAAAAATAGCAGGATTTCCTTCTTTCTCATGGCTGAGTAATATTTTATTGTAAATGCATACTTCGTTTCCATGTCTTGGCTATTGTGAATAATGCTGCCATGAACATAGAGGTATGCATAGCTCTGAGATCCTGTTTTCATTTCCTTTGGATATACACCCAGATGTGGGATTGTTGGATCATATGGTAGTCCTAATATTAATTTTCTGAGGAAACTCCATACTGTTTTCCATACCATATAATGTATGACTTGGTATTGTTAAGATGACAATTCTGCCCAAGTTGATCTACTGATTCCATGAAAGCTCAATCACAATAGTAGAATGTCTTGAAGAAATTGATGAGTTGATTTTAAAATTTATATGTAAAGATAAAGGACCAAGAACAGCTAAACAATCTCGAAAAGAATGAAATTGGTAAAATTGTACTCCCTGATTTATAGATTTACTATAAAGATGCAATAACTAAGCTAGTGTGGTATTGGGATGAGGATGAAAATATGCATCAGTGGAACTATAGAGCGCAGAAGGAAACTCACATGTATGTAGTCAACGTTTCAACAAAGGTAGAGGCATTCGGATGGAGAAAGAAAGCTTTTATAACACCTTGTGCTTATGTATTTTTCCCCCCACACGGGGTCAATTTATTGCAGTTGAATAGCTCTCTCTACATGTATTTTTTTGTATATCTCTCCATAAAGCATGTTCACACACATGCACACACACGAGCAAGGATCCAGAAACAAAAGAGGTCAAGACAGCAATTTCTTTCAATTGTATCACCTGGACATTCTGTCACGTGTATATTCTCTGGCACATGTTAAATGTATGAGATTAATTTCAGCATTACAGTTGACCCTTGAACAACATGGGCTTGAAATGTGTGTGTCCATTTATACACAAATTTTCTCCAATATACAGTTGGTCTTCTGTATCCTCGGATTTTGCACCTGTGGATCTGATGCAGGACAGGGCGAATCCTCCCCAAGTAGGGACTCAAGTTCTGCATGGAGAGGGTAGAGTGAGGATTCTTAACTGAGCATAGGGAAGAATTCAAGTGTGAGCCAGAGTTAGAAACAAAAGGAAAGTTAATTAAAGAAGGAAGAATGCTCTACAAATTGTGGTCTCCTCTCAGAGACACAGAATGAGAGTGACGGAGAGACCAAGAGGGACTGAGAGAGACCACAAGTGTTCGGGGAATTCAGTTCATATGTAATTCTTAGTTTCTATGAATTGCAGTTCAAAGATTTTATTTACATGTTTTCCTTTGATGGTACGGTATGTAGCATGAAAGATAAGGGTATGTAGTGTGAAAGACATGCTGGCAATCTCTAGGGAATGACTGGTTGGGTTTACTTTATGTATGGTATGACTTAAAGACTGTTTTCCTGGTAGGGTATGGGTAAATGGTCTCTTAGTAATCCCAGCAGGACTTTTCCTTTGTTCTGTAGGTTTCCTGTGGTCTGGCAGAAGCACATTGCAGGCTCTGAATATAGCTGAATGTTTAGTTCTCGTGCCTCTTCCCTCCATCAGATCCAACCAATCACAGATTGAAAGTATTTTCCAACTGCAGCTGGGACTCTGAAGTGGAGTGCTGACTGTATACATTGTTCAAGTCCCTTAATTTTATATAAGGGATTTGAGCATTCTCAAATTTTGGTTTCGTAGGGGTCCTAGAATCAATCCCTAGCAGATACCAAGGGACTATAATTAAGTTTGGGGGGAGTCAAAAGTTATATATGAATTTTCAACTGGGCATGAGATCAGTGCCCCTAATCCACACTGTTCAGGGGTGAAATGTATTTATAATTAAAACACTAGAAGTCCTTAGATTTTAAACAAAATGAGAATAAATGAACTAACTGCAATATGACCTTACATCAAAATTCTACAAAGTGCTAAAAATCAATGAAGTAGTTTAATGCATATTAAACTGAGTAAACTCCTAAAGTATCATACTGAGTAAAGATGAAGACATCTAAATATACATAGTATAAGAGCACTTAAACTTTAAAACAGGCAAAAAGGTATTAAATTTTAATATATCAACAGATATGTAGAAAAAAATACATTGAAAATGCAGAGGATGATGATGATCACCAATTTAAAGATGTAGTTCTCTCTGGAGGAGAAGGGGGTTCATGTGCCAGGAAGAATTACATGACAGGCTTCAACTGACTCAGTAACATTTTATTTCCAAATAATAAAACAAAAATTTTAGGCGATTATGGCCAAATGCCAATATTTTCCAAAGCTGGGTGGAAGGAACACAAATGTTCATTTTTCTATTATTTCCTTCTGTATGCTTCAAATAGTTCATTATTATAGAAAAGAGAAAGCTCAAATATAATAAAAATATTAAAATATCCATATTATAATGTTGAATGCAAAACAAAATAAAATTTTATTGACTGTGTTATAGACTGAATCATGTCCACCTAAAATTTGTATGTTGAACTCTAACCCTCCATGTGACTGTATTGGAGGTAGGGACCCTAAGGACGTGATTAAGGTTACATGAAGTCATAAGGGTAGAGCCCTCAACTTGATAGAACTGGTACCTTTATGAGAAAAGAGGTGCCAGAGCTGTCTATCTCCATCATGTAAGGTAACAGTGAAAACGCAGCCTTCTGTAAGCCAGTGAGAGCCTCATCAGAAACTGGATCCTGCCAGAACCTTGATCTTAGATTTCCCAGCCTTTGGAACTGTGAGAAAATAAATTTCTGGTGTTTAAGTCACACAGGCTATGGTATACTATTATGGCAGCCCAGGTAGACTAAGACAGATTGTATGGTCATTATTTTTGTTACATATATATATATGATGCAGATATATATATCTGTGTGACCTTGTACAGGTATTGTATACTTTTCTACATCTATATCTCTGCAGGCCTATGTATATGTGCAAAAACAAAAATATTTACAGTTGTTACCTTCATGTAAAAATAATGACTATGCATGTGTGATCTATCCACATGCGATGTGTATATGTGTACATACACATATATACACACACATATATATCCTAATAGAGAATATGTTTTCTACTATAGTACTATATATAGGATATAAATGTATATTCAAATATATTGTTTATCTCTGATAGAATTTTTTATAGTAGAATATATTTCCTTATACTCTCATGGTTATTCCAGTCTCTCCAATGATATATTTTGTTCATACTAAGTACACGTTCAGACAGCAATGGCAAGAAATTGAGTCCAACTAGTTGCTCATGTGACAAAAACACTAACATCAACTGAATATTATATAACTATGTGTTCAGCTTATAGATAATTATTCTGCTTTGTGGACATTAGGAGGGAGGGAGAAATACATTATTTTCTCCCCAAGGTAAAAAAGAGTAGAATATTATTTGTGTGAAAAGAATCCTCTGAAAGTTTTTGAATTAAAGGATCAGAGCATTATTTCCAAGATTTAGCAAGCAAATTAGAATGTGAATTATGTAAATTGTTTTCCTCTGATAAGGCAAATATAATAATCTTTGCTTTATTAGACTGGCTTATCTTGAGTTTGACTTCCAAAATCAACATAAGGAAGAAATTCCCAGAGCTAGACTTTTTATTCCTTAAGTTGCCTTTCCTACTTATTCATGGGTTCTCTAGAATCTCTGCTAAACAACTCATAGATCTGAGTTCCAATCAATATAGCAGACTGAACTGGTATAGAAAATAAACCCCGCCATACCCATGAAAGGACAGAGAAATGCAGAATTACTGTATTAAATAATAATCAGTAGGACCTAAAAGAAAAATAGCTGGACACCAAGAAGGGGCGGAGGTGGGTGCGGGGGAAGCAAAGGCAAGGTGCTGATTCCTAGCCCAAAGTGGAAAAGGCTGCATCAGAATATGGTTCCTTCAAGTACAGGGTTGAGATTTTGACATCCTTTGCACCGCCAAAGCAGAGCCTGCTGTCTCAGATTCAGAGGCTGTTGGCCCTGGGTGTGGGGACCTGGAATTGAGCTCTCTGCATAAAGCCTTGAGCCACCAGCAGCCTAAGGCTGCTCTGTGAAATGAAGACTCGAAAACCTTAGCCAGCTGGCCCTTGGGTGGAGAAAAGCAGCTGACAGTCCTAAGCTATGAATGGGGAAAGAGTAATTCGTTAGAAGTCAGAATCACAGACCTTTCCCATATACAGATGATGGGATCCAAACACTCATTACCCACAAGGCAGGAGTACTCCGAGACTATGAATTAAACATGAGACTAGTCTATAACAAGTGAAGTCTACTGAGTCCCACAGAGACAAATGCTACTCTCCCTCCTAAGGTTACCTCCACGGCCAGGGCAAACAAGACTCCGACAAAAAAACAACTCCCATTGAAGAACTCAGAATTTAAAAAAAAACAAAAAACAAAAAAAACAATGCATATGGAGAAAAAAATCGTCATTAGATTCAGGGGAGACAAACCCACAAGAGAATTCATGTGCCAGGAAACAGACACTTGTACTATCTAAAAGAGGCTGAAACAAATATCTTTGAAAAGCTAAAAGAAATGAGTCATTTCAATTAACTAAAGTGAATTTTTAAAATGGAATACCCTATTTACACTTATGTCTACATCAACCGTGAACGTTTTGGTCTTTTAAGAATTATTTTAACCAGGGCTCTTTCGGCTCCTCGCTTTCAGGATGACCAAAGGAATAAGGAACAATGGTCGTGCCAGAAAGGTCCAGAGCCACATGCAGCCTATTAGTTGCACCAATCGCGTCCGATGCGCACCCAAGGACAAAGCCATTAAGAAGTTCGTCATTTAAAACATAGTAGAGGCCACAGGCATGAGGGACATGTCCAAAGCGAGTATCTTCGACATGTATGTGCACCCAAGTTGTATGTGAAACTATGTTACTGTGTGAGTTGTGCCATTCACAGCAAGATAGTCATCACTCTCGTGATGCCCGGGGAGGCCGATTTAGACCTGCAGATGCTGCCCCACAATCTCCACCAAAGGCCACGTAATGAGCTAACTCCGAAGAACTATTCTCTGGAAAAAAGTAAAATGGAAATTATACTTAAAAGAATTATTTTAAGTCTACAGCCATGCCACCCTGAACAAGCCCAACCCCATCTGATCTTGGAAGCTAAGCAGGATCGGGCCTGGTTAGTACTTGGATGAGAGACCACATAGGAAGACCAGGTGCTGTAGACGTAAAAAATAAAAAAAATAAGGATCCTTGCAATCTGTGAGGTCAACCAAGGGTTGCCTCGCCTAAAAAATATGTATATTTTTTAACCAGGGACATAGCATCTGGCAATAAGACACTTACAATTTAGTTGGGAGAAAATAATCCATATATGTGAAAGGCATTAAAGCCTTTTTACATTACCTTATGTAATTATTCACAATATATGTACAAATGCATGTGTGCAAAATGTGTAATTATATAAATCTGTCTTTATCAACCTCTATCTGTCTGAAGGGGACCAAAAGTTTTGCCTTTTGGAACATTGATTTTAAGTTGATTATTAAGAAACAAAAGACTCAGAACCTTCGACCCTTCTCCCTTTCCTGCCTAAGAGATTCCGAGGGAAAGGCCTACTGTGGGAAGTCTTAGGATGTTCACCTTAGCCTAATCTGAATTAAGTATGGTGGATAAGATGCCAAGCAGTGTTCTGTTTACTAGATCAGGGGTCCCCAATACCTGGGCCGTGGACCACTATTGGTCCATGGCCTGTTAGGAACCAGGCCACACAGCAGGTGGTGAGTGGTGGGAGAGCGAGAGAAGCTTTATCTGTATTCACAGCCACTCCCCAGCGCCAGCCTCATTGCCTCAGCTCCACTTCAGATCATCAGGCAGTAGATTCTCATAGGAACACTGTCCCTGGTGCCAGAATGGTTGGGGACTGCTGTACTAGATCACTACATGTCTGTTTCCTGGGTTGCCTAGCAAAAATTTACCTGCCATGTGTTCCCCTCTTCTTCAACTATCTATAAATTATAACCGCACTCAAATTTCATTTCTTTAATATAGTTGTTTTCTCTCTGATTCAAACTGGCTTTGCCCAGATAATGGCATTGTGACTCATTTGCTTTTTTCCACCCTTATCTTTTCACCTCTGTATGCCTGCTTGTTGTGAGCAAGAAAAGCAGCTACCAGAGTAACACCCTTGAACACATTTGTGTCTTTCCCCAACACCAGGTTTATTGAGTGGAACCTTCTCAGATAAACCAATCGGGTACCCACACGGGTTAACACACAGCACACCGAGAGGAGGAAGTACAGAGTCTCATGTGACAGAGCAGAGGGATGAAAGTCCTTAGTGTCTCCAAAGGGAGCTCTGTTGATGGGCGGCGCGGAGAGCTGCATGTCAGTCCCAAGCCAGTGGCTCCGACAGGCTCTCAGAAGCGCAGAGCCTTTGGCTCTAGTGCACCTGTCTGTGATGCTCTCTGGTCAGGCTTGAGCATCGTCTGTCTAAGGTGTTCAGCTTCTATGGTCCTTACAAGGTGGGATTCTCATGCTTATCGGCTCCTGCAGATGGGGGCTTATCTAGGATAGTCACAGCTGATGTCTTTGTGGTGTTGGGCGTTCCAGTCACATCCTAATGATGTTCCCTTTATGTGCCAGTTGACATCACTGTCATGGCTCCTGTGGACTCCATGTTGTGAAGTCCAAATGATCCTATTTCTTTATGCTCTATGCTGCTCCTTTAATCATTAAGCCACAGGACATAAGATTAAATGAGCCTCAGGTCCATAATCATAAGGACAGTAGGTTTTAGCTGGACTTTAAGGTTAACATCTTGGCTTTAGATGTGTTTCAGCCACAGGCCCATCAAGGCAGAACCACCCCACTGGCCTTGGGACCATATGGGTTGTTGAGAGAGCATTACCTGACTTGCAAGTCACCTGGGCCTCCGGAACTTGCAACTCCCTGAAATAAATCCTTACTTTCTTTGCTGCAAAGCCTGCACTTATCTCTTCTTTGGCTTAGTCATGCACAGACGGACCAATTTTTGTCCTGGTAACAAAATTGCCCATTCTTACTTTTGAAATCTAAGATCCCACCCCCGCCCTTTTCTCCTCTGTCTGAAATAACACATACACCCAATTTTACCTGTCTTTGGAATTTTCATGCTTATATGAATTCCCCGTGCACTTTAAAAGTTTGATTTTCTCCTGTTAATCTGCCTCTGTTAATTTCTTAGCCCAGCTAGAAGAATTTAGAAGGTGGGAGGAAAAGTATTACTTTTTTCAGCCCCTACATATTCAAGTATCTATCTATCTATCTATCTATCTATCTATCTATCTATCTATCTATCTATCTATCTATCTATCTATCTACCTACCTACCTACCTACCTACCTACCTACCTATCATCTATATATCTGCCTGAGAGATAGAGCTATACTGGGGAAGAGAGTGAGATGTGGAGAAAGACAGAAGGGAGATAGAGATGATGTGAGATGAGAAAGACAAGGGGAGAAATAGAAAGGAAAAAACAAGTGGGAAAGGGGAGAGAAAGAAAAATGTTTAACTTTGTGTAAAACAAAAGAAAAATGAATTGTAATTGTTAACTATGAAAGTGGGTAAGAATAGTCAGCTATTCTACTCATATGGAAAATAAGGAACGATTATCTTTAAATTAGATAACAGATTATTTGGCGTAAATGAATAGAACTTTCTACACAAGAGATATGTGGCTTTACTGGCAATATTCATTCAGCAGATCCCCTTTTTTCCTTCTCCCATCCAAGATTATGGACTTAACAGTTGGACTTTCACCAATAACGTAACAATACTTCCCTCCTGGCTTTTGTACTTCTTGCTGTGGTTCTTGAACCTTAGTTGACAGAATCAGGACTCCAAGCAATACAGAAAAATTACAGTGGAGTTAAAAAATCACATTATGTGTTGATAAGGCATTTATGCTGGTTTTAAGATTCTAAAGCATCTTTCAAAAGGTCTTAGAACTGACCACTTCTTTTTTTTCAAACAGTTGACTTTCTTAGTCATATATTTTGAACTTGGATGGTAGTATGTTTATTAATATAAGGAAATATGTTTTAAAAGATGAAGATAATATTATTGAGAAGTGAAAGTTTGTCATTTAAAAGCAATTGCAAAGTGAGAATGTGAATGGCAATATTTTGATAGAATTCAAAATTAAGATATAAACACCATTTTCGAGATAGTAAGCTACTAGTATTGGCATCCAAAGAAGATGGTACTTTTTATAATGTGACATGTTTATGAAGTAGTAAATTGATAGAGATATCTGGTAATTAAAAAAAATAAAATCTAAAATGACAAATAAAGGTTAAGTAAGCCATCCCATTCAGAAATTTTTTTGCTATCTTTATTACAATTTTGAATATTCCCTGAAGGAGACCAAAGTTTTGCGACCCTAAAGCTGCTTTTTGGGCTATTGATTCTAAGCTAGTTATTAAGAAGCAAAAGACTGCAAAAATGCCATTGGTACTTTGAGTCTGCTGCCAAGAGATTCAGAGGGAAAGACTTACTCCAAGAAGGAAATCTCAGGATGCTCACTTTAGCAGCTTAACCTGAACTGAGTATGGTACAGGGGAGAGCATCAGGTGGGGGCCTGTTTACTAGATCCACCCCTCCATGTCTCATTGTTTCTGGGCTGCCTTGCAAAAATTTACCTGTCATGTACGGTCTACTCTTCCTCAATTGCAAATAACCCACTGTCATTTTTTTCTTTTTCAATTATAGTTGACATTCGATATTATATTAGTTTCAGGTATAAAGCACAGAGGATAGACATTTATGTAATTTATAAAGTGATCCCCCGATTAGTCTAGTACCCACCTGGTGCCATAGTTATTACAGTATTATTGACTATATTCCCTATGCTGTACTTTACATCTCCGTGACTATTTTGTAACTACTAACTTCTACTTCTTAATCTCTTTACCTTTGTCACCCACCCTCCAACCCTCTTCCAGTCTGGCAAACATCAGTTCATTCTCTATAAGTCTGTTTGGTTTTGCTGCTGTTGTTGTTGCTCTTTAGATTTCACACATAAGTGAGATCATACATATAATATTTGTCTTTTTCTGTCTGACTTATTTCACTTAGCATAATACCCTCTAGGGTCCATCCATGTTGTCCCAAATGGTAAGATTTCATTATTTTTTATGGCCGAGTAATATTCCATTGTATATACCACCTCTTCTTTACCCATCGTCTATTGACAGGCACTTAGGTTGCTTTCATACTTGGCTATTGTAAATAACATGGCAATGAACGTAGAGATGCATATATCTTTTTGAATTAGTATTTTGGATTTCTTTGGATAAATACCCAGAAGTACAATTGTTGGGTCAAAAAGTAGATCCATTTTTAAGTTTTTGAGGAACCTCCATATTGTTTTCATAGTGGCTGCACCAATTTGCAATTCCACCAACGGTGTATGGTTCCCTTTTCTCCAAAACCCCTCCGACACTTGTTATTCCTTGTCCTATTGATAATGGCCATTCTGACCAGTGTGAGGTGATATCTCATTGTGGTTTTAATTTCCATTTCTCTGATGATTAGTGATGGTGAGCATCTTTTCATATGGCTATTGTCCATTTGTATGTCTTCTGCCTCTTTTTCAATTGGATTTTTTTTTTTTTTGGTGTTGAGTTGTCTGAGTTATTTATAAATTTTGGATATTAACCTCTTATCAGATGTATCATTGGTGATTATCTTTACCATTTGGTAGTCTTTTTATTTTATTGGTTTCCTTTGCTGTGCAAAAACTTCTTAGTTTGGGATAGTCTCATTTGTTTATTTCTTCTTTTGCTTCCCTTGCCTAACGAGATATGTCCAAAAAAATATTACGAAGAGTAATGTCACAGATTTTACTGCCTAGATTTTCTTCTAGGAGTTTTATAAATGTCTTTTATAAAGACATTTAAGTCTTTAACCCATTTTGAGTATATTATTGTATATGCTGTAAGAAGGTGGCCATTTTTTTTTGCATGTATCTGTCCAGTTTTCTCAACACCATTTATTAAATAGACTGTCTTTAACACACTGTATATTCATCCCTCCTTTGTCATAGATTAATTGACCATATAGATGTGGGTTTATTTCTCCGCTCCTTATTCTGTTTCATTGATCTATGTGTGTTTTTATGCCAGTACCATGCTGGTTTGATTATAATAGCCATAAAGGATAGGTTGATTACATGTAGTGTGATACCTCCAACTTTGTTCTTTCTCAAGATTGTTTTGGCTATTCCGGGTCTTTTGTGATTCCATATAAATTTTAGGACTATTTGTTCTAGTTCTGTGAAAAATGCCATTGGTACTTTGACAAGGACTGCACATAATGCCCACTGTCACCTCTAAAATCTCAGACCACTTCCCCCCTTTCTCTTTTGTACAAAATGACATATATACCAAATTTTACCCCACTCTTTGGAATTTAAATGTTTATATGAATTCCCCATGTGCATGTATTAAAATTTTGATTTTCTTCTGTTGACCAGTCTTTATTAATTTGATTATTAAACTCACCTAGTAGAATTTAGAAGGTGGAAGGAAAAGTATTTTTTGCTCCTATGCTCCCATCTTTTATGTGGGAATAGGGGTTATGACTTCTAGGAGAGTGTCACCTATAAAATTAAATGCCATAACTCTCCTTTTCAAAATATCTTTGTTCTTAATTCAAGAGTTAAGAAATTTTATAAGCAACATATTCCTCCATCCCCTCTCCGCCATTTGTCTTAAGCTGTAAGTTTCTATTCTAATCGATTAAAGACCAATGATGGGTCCAAAGGAATACAATAATCAATGATGACTTTAATTGAAATACTGGATGCCTATCTTTTACTTTAAAGCAATGTTTTATTGTTTAAAGTGAAAGACCATTTCATATAAGGCAGTGGTGCCCAACCTTTCCAAAACCAGGGACCGGTGCTCCTAAGAGAATCTAACGCCTGATGATCTGAGATGGAGCTGAGGTGGTGATGCTAGTGCTGGGGAGTGGCTGCAAATACTGTGAAGCTTTGCTCCCTTGCCCTTTGTTCACTTCCTGCTGTGTAACTCGGTTCCTAACAGGGGTTGGGGACCCCTGATACAAGGGACCATCTAGATGTGAGACAAAAATAGAGTAAAGGAATGTACTAATGCGGATTTTGCATTTAGGGTTGTTTTTCAAGTCAGAATTTGAAACTGTTTCTATAAGCTAAAGGCCACTCGGCTACATGATGCTCTAGTTCATTAGGTATCAATTTCAACAGAATTAGAAACATGATGAAGAGTGGGGAGCCATGGGAGCAACTGTTCTGTACACCCAATCCAGGATTGGGTGGAAAGCAGCAGCTATATGGAGAAAACTCAGCCCACCAAAGAGTAAATATCAAATAACTCTTCCCAACCAAATCTTAATTGAGGCAATGTGGTATACAATATAAACTTTCTATACTGTTCCTATATACTTACTTTCTAAGTGAACAAAGGAAAGATATATAGAATGCAGTAGAGATATGCTTAAAACTCACTTTGAGCTTTTCTCAAAAAAGGAAGGCCATACAAAGAATGTACACAAACACATGTGTCTGTGACCTGCTGCATTAAGTAGAAAGTAATAGTCTTGATATCTGGCCACCAGCTTCTACAGAAGACCTCTGCCTTGTACGTCAAACATTACAATATGTATTACAACTCCATATCCTAGGAGGAGAAATGGTGAAAATTTGTCAAAACGAGATAATAGACTTCAAGCTAGAATTCTTTGTGATGACAACACCATTTTATAAGTGCAGAAACTGTGACCTAAAAGTGAATTGATCTGCCCAGGTGGAAGAGACTGCATCAGATTATAAGTTTTGCCCAGTTCGACTGTGTGTTCCACCAGGTTATTCTTTTAGAGTTTAACATTCAGGAAACTCGCAGTAAATCGAAGTTATCCTCCAGATTAAAGAGATTATCTAAGGGCAAGGGAACATCTTCCAAAACTTTCACAGCCCAAAAAACTCACATAGTAAATTACTTTCGTCTCCTTTATATATATTCCTGATGCTGTTACTCACCAATGGTTTCTATTTGGAAACACTGAAATATCTTTTCTCAATGCTATATGAAAGGTATGATGGCTTATTAAAAACTGTTTTGTTTCTTTTTTTAAAGGCTTGTCATTATTTGGGATAACCCTAATGTGAGGAGGACAGGGTTCAGATAACACAGAAATATTAACAGTAGATAAAGTACATATAGAGGTAAAAACAAAGAAGACAATCCTTTTGAGATAAGGTAACTGCATTATTACAGTATTTCAGTTTCTCTGCTCTTTCCTCTAATATTTCAGTACCTATCACAGAGTACTTTGTTTATGGGCAGGGGAAGGAGAGCTGGTATCTGATTTCCGTCATCTAGTAATTATGTAAATTAGAAAATCATTCAACTAATAGATTGAACATTTATTAGATGTCAGCCCTGCAGATTCTTTGGTTAGTTCTATTTAACTAAGAATATGCAAAATGACAAGCAAACAATGAAAACTCAAGGTGCCCAGTTAATCACTCTCCTCATCCATTCAGACACTGTTGAGCATTTTTATTGCCATATGCAAACATGGTGCTAGACATGGTGAATATCACCGTTTGTGGTTGTAAATGGGAAGCACTGATAATTTAAGCAGAGGGTAACATGTCAGAACTGTGTTAAAGATCATTTGTCTGCTATGTGATGAATGAGTTGATAGGTGCCTGTGTGGGTGGTAGGGGGAGAACAGATATAGGAAAACTGGTTAGGAGGCAGTCATAATAGTGCAAATAAGAGATAATCCTGGCTTGCATTAGAACAGGGTTTCTAACCTAAGCACTATAGATGTTTTGGCCAGATAATTTTTTTTCCCTGTGGGAGGCTGTACTGTCGCCATTGCAGGATGTTTAACAGCAAACTTGGCCTCTACTAGAGGCCATTAGATGCCAATAAATCCTCCGACAGTTCTGACAATCAAAAATGTCTCCAGACACTGCCAAATGTCCCCTGCAGGGGGGCAAAACTGAGCCAAGTGACAACCACTGAATGAAAATGATGTCGGTGGAATGGGAAAAGTAAAAGAATCCTGAATAAGTTTTGGTGAGATAACTGACAAGATTTTCTAATGAATTATACACACACACACACACACACACGCACACACACACACACACACACACATACAGGAGTAAAGAAAATAGAAGAATTAAATTTAGGATGGCACAGGTTTTTATCCTGGGCAACTGGGTGAATGGATGTCCTATATAATAAGAGGACAAATAATAGGAGAACATTAGACTATGGACAGCACTTACTGAGTTATACTAAAATGACATATCTGTACCTGTCCACAGACTGAGCTTCCTGAGAGCAGGCCCAAATTTTATATATCTTTCTAGTCCCAAAACAGTACCTAGTATCGGCATGGCTTGCAGATGTCAAGAAATGGGAGAATTCAAGGAAGGTTCTTTGATTTCTGGCTTGAGACACTGAGCGGGTGTTGGTTACATTTCCAGAGATGGAGATAACTGAAAATAATTCTTTCTTCTCCTGTGTTCTTCACAAATGCTGTTCACTGGGGTCTGGCACATTCTTCTCATTTTTGCTTGATTTATATTCACATAAATCAGGTCCTCTACCACATCATACTCATGCACTTTGCTTTTTCTTCTTAGCTATTAAAACAATTCTTATTTATTTCTTTATGCGATATTTACCTGAAAGTCTTTCTTTGTCACAAAACTATAATCTTCATGAGTGTATGGTCTTGTCTATACAGGGCCACTGCTGGAATACAGTAAATCCATGATAGATGCCCTTAAAGTCACCGTTGTCTGTCAAGGGCAGCTCTGCCACAGTGTTTACATTGACCCCAGGTTAACAGTACTTTACATCACACTGGGCTGCTATGTGAATGAGTTAAACTATAACTGGCATAATGCAATCCACTTATTATTTAAGGTGACCCATCTAGGCTTTGGGTGTGGTCACAAGTAGCCTCATCTATTTATCCCACTATTTAATACAGATTCTTAACATTTTCTATGTGTGCCAAGATGTAAAAAAATCTGAGAAGCACTGTAATAAGTCATGAGCACTGCATCAGCATTGTTGATAAAGGTTTGCATGTTTTTTTCATAAAAATATGCATCGATCACTTACAAAATAAAATTTTCTCTTGCCACTCCCTTCACTGAGACTCTTCAGTGGTTTGCCAAGTTCTGTTAGGATACAGATTTACTTCCATGAGGCAATACAGTATTTCCCAAACGTGCCTGTGCATCAGAAACTCCTTATGTTTCTGAGATGTTAAAAATACAGTTTCCTGAGCAATGGAAACACCAAGCTACCAGAAAGCAAAAGATAAAATGGCTATAGGAAAACCTCATATTTCCATAATCACCCTAAATGTAAACAGAGTTGCAGAATGGATCAAAAAACAAAACCCAACCGTATGCTGCCTCCAGGAAATACATCTCAGCTCCAAAGACAAATATAGACTCAAAGTGAAAGGGTGGAAAATGATATTGCAAGCAAATGGCATTCAGAGAAAAGCGGGAGTAGTGGTAATAATATCAGACGAAATAGATTTCAAAATAAAAGAAGTAAAGAAAAATACTGAGAGACACTTCATAATAATAAAGGGAATCATGCACCAAGAAGTCATAACACTTATTAATATCTACACTGCCAATCAGGGAGCCCTTATATATGTAAAGCAATTACTAACAGAACTAAAGGGAGAAACAGACCAAAACACTATCGTAGTAGGGAACCTAAATACTCCACTATCAGAAGTGGACAGATCATCTGAACAGAAAATCAATAGGGATATAACATCCTTAAATGACACATAAAACCAACTGGACATAATCGACATTTACAAAGCCTTCTATCCCAAAACAGCTGCTTATAAATTCTTCTCTAGTGCACATGGAACATTCTCAAGAAATCAACCACATACTGGGACATAGAGATAGCCTCAACGAATAAAAGAGGGTTGAGATAATATCAACTATATTCTCTGATCATAATGCTTTGAAACTAGAGATCAGCTGCTAAAAGAAAGCAGGAAGAACCACAAATACATGGAGATTAAACAACGTGCTACTGAAGAATAACTGGGTCAGGGAAGAAATAAAAAGAGAGATCAAGAGATACATGGAAACAAATTATAATGATAGTACAACATATCAAGATTTTTGGGACATGGCAAAAACGATCATAAGAGGAAAGTCCATATCATTACAAGTCTACCTCCAAAAACTAGAACAAGCCCAAATAAACTAACGCTTCATCTTAAAAAACTAGAAAGGGAAGAACAAAGGAAGCCTAAAGTCAGCAAAAGGAAAGAAGTAATCAAAATTAGAGCAGAAACAAATATAATTGAAAACAAAAACAAAACAAAAACGATAGAAAAAATAAATGCAACAAAGAGCTGGTTCTTTGAGAAGGTTAATAAAATTGACGAACTCCTGGCTAGACTCACTAAAGAAAAAAGAGGACACAAATAAACAAAATCAGAAATGAAAGAGGAGAAATTACACAGATACTGCAGAAATACAAAGGATCATGCAAGAATATTATGAAAAAGTATATAACACCAAATTTAATAACCTAGAAGAAATGGACAAATTCTTAGAAATATACAACCTTCATAGACTGTATCAAGAACTGAAAAATCTAAATAGACTGATCAGCAGTATGGAAATTGAAACAATTATCCAAAATCTACCAACAAGTAAAATTCCAGGACCAGATGGCTTTACCAGTGAATTCCACCACACATTCAAAGAAGATTTAATACCTATTCTCCTCAAACTTTTCCAAAAAAATCGAAGAGGAGGCAATACTTCGCAATTCATTTTATGAGGCCAATATTACTCTAAAACCAAAATCTGGTAAAGCTAACACACAAAAAAGAAAACTACAGACCAATATCTCTCACGACCATGGATGCAAAAATCCTAAATAAGATACTAGTGAATCAAATACAGCAACATATTAAAAAGATTATACACCACGATCAAGTGGGCTTCATCCCAAGGGCACAGAGATGGTTCAACATATGCAAATTGATTAATGTGATACACCACATAAACAAATTAAAAAATAAGAATCATATGATCATATAGATGCAGAAAAAGCCTTCAACAAGATACAGCATCCATTTATGATCAAAACCTTAACAAAACTGGTACAGAAGGAAAGTACCTTAACATAATAAAGGCCATATATGACGAACCCTCAGCCACCATAATACTTAACGGTGAAAAACTAAAAACCTTTCCTTTAAGTTCAGGAATAAAACAAGGTTATCCACTATTACCACTGTTATTCAATATAACATTGGAGGTCCTAGCGAGTGCAATCAGACAAGAGAAAGATATAAAAGACATCCAAATAGGATACGATGTCAAACTGTCACTATTTGAGGATGAGATGATTCTCTATATAGAAAATCCTAAAGATTCTACAAGAACATACTATGAAAAATAAGCAAATACAGTAAAGTTTCTGGATACAGAATCAATGTTAGAAAATCTATAGTGTTCCTATATTCTAATAATGAAGTGTCAGAAAAAGAAGTGGAAAAAACAATCCTTTTTGCAATTGCAACAAAAAGAATAAAATACCTAGGAATAAACCTAATGAAACAATGAAGGACTTATATAATGAAAACTATAAGACCCTATTAAAAGAAATTGAAGACAAAAAAAATGGAAAGATATTCTACTTTCTTGGACTGGAAGAATTGACATACTTAAAATGACCTTTTTACCTAAAACATTATACAGATTTAATGCAATCTCTATCAAAATCCCATTGGCACTCTGAATAAATAGAACAAAAAAAATCATCAGATTTCCCTGGAAGCACAAAAGTCCCTTAATTGCCAAAGCCATCCTGAGAAAAAAGAACAAGGCTGAAGGCATCACTCTGCCTGACTGCAAATTATCCTACAAAGCGACAATAATCAAAACGGCATGGTATTGGCAGAAAAACAGACACACAGACCAGTGGAACAGAACTGGGATTCCAGAAATAAACCCATATTTATAGGGGCAAATAATTTTCAACAAAGGAGCCAAAAACATACCGTGGAGAAAGGAAAGCCTCTTCAATAAATGGTGCTGGGGAAACTGAAAAGCCATCTGCAAAAGAATAAAACTAGACTGTTGTCTATCACCACACACCAAAATTAACTGAAAATGGATCAAGGATCTGAATATAAGACCTGAAACAATGAAGTGCATAGAGGAAAACATAGGAACTAAACTCATAGACCTTGGACCTAATTAGAGATTTTATGAATTTGACCTCAAAGGCAAGGGAAGTAAAAGCAAAATTAAATGAATGGGACTATATCAATCTACAAAGCTTCTACATGGCAAAAGGAACCATCAACAAGTCAAAGAGACAACCATCTGAATGAGAGAATATATTTGCAAGCAATACTTCCAATAAGGACCTAATACCCAAAATATAAAAAGAACTCATACAACTCAATAACAAAAAAATAAATTGTCCAACTAAAAAATGGGCAGAGGACCTGAACAGACACTTCTCACAAGAAGACATACAAATAGGCAACAAATATATGAAAAGATGCTCAACATCACTAGCTATTAGAGAAATGCAAATCAAAACCACAATGAGATACCATCTCACACCTGTTGGAGTAGCTATAATCAATAGGATAAGGAATAACAAATGTTGGAGAGGATGTGGAGGAAAAGGAACCCTCATACACGGCTGGTGGGACTGCAAATTGGTACAGCCACTATGGAAAACAGTATGGATGTTCCTCAAAAAACTAAGAATTGATCTACCATATGATCCAGCAATCCCTCT
>NW_011889341.1:650805-653029 GCF_000151845.1 Pteropus vampyrus
AAAATGAAAGAGTGAAAAAAGATATTCCATGCAAATAATAACCTACAGTAAGTTGGAGTGATTATACTAATATCAGACAAAATAGACTAAGTCAAAACTTGTTATGAGATAAAGAAGGGCATTATAGGCTTATAAACATGCCAATGCACGAAGATATAATAATATACACACACTTAATAACAGAGCCCCAAAATATATGTAGAAAACCTGGCAGAATTGAAAGGAGAAATAGACGTTCTACGATAAAAATTCTTATGACAATAGATACAAAATCCAGACAGATTATCAGTGAGAAAATACAAGATTGAATAACACTGCACACCAAGCAATATTAACAGTCATCTACAGAACATCCAACAACAGTAGAATATACATTTTTTTTCAAGTTTACATATTGCATTTCCAGGATAGAGTTGATTAGGCCACTAATCAACTCTAAACAAATTTTAAAAGATTGAGATCATACAAAATATCTTCTCCAGGCAAAATAAAATGAAAATATGGAAACTGGAAAATTCACAAATATGTGGGAATTCAACAACATAGTCTTAAATATCCAATGGGTCAAAGAAGTGATTATAAGAGAATGTAGAAATACCTTGAAGAGAACAAAAACATCACAGCATAGCAGGATGTGTGTGATACAGGGAAAGCACTGCTCAGAGGGAAATTGAGAGCTGTGAAAGCCTACACTGAAATTGAGCAAGATATCAAATCAATAACCTAACAGTATATCTTAAAGAACTAGAACAAAGAGCAAGCTAAATGTAAAACCGGCAGAAGGAATTAATGAAAAATTAGAGCAGAGATAAATGAAAGAGAATAGAAAAACAGAATTAATGAAAATGAAAATTTGTTCTTTGAAAAAAATCAAAATTGACAAATCTTTAGTTAGAATGACTCAGCATAAAAGACTCAAGTTATTAAAAACAGATCTTACTAAAAAAAGGATTATAAAATACTACGAGTTATTGTACACCAACAAATTATTGAACCTAGATAAAACAAATTACTAAAAACAAATTACCCAAACTGCCATGAGAACAATGCCCCAACTGATTGAACACATCACTGCTATTGGTTGGTTTGGTATTGTATAAACACGGCATGTTTCTGAGGATTTGAACAAGTGAAGAAAAACAAATAGATACTTAGTTGTCACAGGAAACCAGCAGAGATACATTTTTTGAATACGAAAGACCAGCAATAGCTATTTCTAGAAGAGCTGCTAGATTAGGAGTCAGGCCTCCTAGCTCCTAGTCTAGGTCCTGTTATTGAGAGGATAAACCGAGACAAGTCCCTTTACTTTCCTGAGACCACATGTTGAATACCTATCATCTCATTTTATACTCCAAACAGCTCTTTGAGCATAGGTTTTATTATTCCCATTTTATAGATTAGAAAACCGAGGCTCAGACAATTTAAGTAACTTGTTCAAGGTTGCAAAGAGCCAGAATTTAAACCTGAAAGAAGAACAGGACTCGTTCCCCTAGTAATAGGTTCACCTGAAAACCAACAAGTTCAAGCACAGACACACACAGGTGCCTCTTTCCAAAATAAGTAAATGGGTACTGATGGGTTTCTTCCTTTACCCATGGTCAGATGATTCTTCACGTGACCAAGAGATCAGATTTTGCAAACTGTCCTGTTTAACAATTTCAAGAGACCCTTGGCTCTATGGGTATTCTCTCATCCTGCTGAGATGGACCCCAGCAGCTCGCACACGGCAGGGTCAGCATGGCGGCATGAGCTGTTCTGCGTAGTGGTTTTGTGTATGTGCGTTTTGTTTTGTTTTGTTTTTTTGGTTTGCACGGTCTGCATGTTTAATCACTTTAAAACCTCTGACAATATCTCCGTGTCCATTAAATAGAACCAACAATGCTGGGCCTGTTTAAGTTACAAGAAAAAAAAAATCACTGCACCAACCCAGTATCTTACAAAATTAGCCGGGCTGGCCACAAAGGGCAGGGTGGCGAGGAGGAGGCACCCGTGGGCAGGTGGCTGGGTGCTAGGAGGGGCTAGGGCAGAGAAAGGAAAGGGGGGTCCCGAACAGAAGGGGAGAGGTGCAAAATGCAATAACCCTTATGAATATAGATTTTAAAAATCCTAAAAAAAAAAAAGCACTAGCAAAGCAAATCCACCAGCACATTAAAATGTAACACGGCTAAGATTTATATCCCCAGAATGCAACCGTGGTTCAACATGAAAATCAAAGATTACTTTA
>NW_011889341.1:653079-654775 GCF_000151845.1 Pteropus vampyrus
CTTGAGATAATCATGCTAAGCATAATAAGCTAGACAGAAAAAGTCGAAAACTATGTGATATCACTTATTTGTGGGATATAATCCTAAAAGCAACAAACAAATAGGACAAACAGACTCACAGACATGGACAATAGACTAGTGGTTATCAGAAGGAAGGAGTGAGGGGGAGGGGGGAGGTAGATGGGGTAAAAGGGATCAAGTATGTGGCGACAGGAAGAAATCTAATCTGGGTGGTGAACACACAATGCAATATATATATATGACTTACTGTTGAATAATAATACACTTGAAATTTACTGGATTTCGTTAACCAATGTCACCATAATAAAAAAATAGTTTCCTGGATATTGCCAGTGATTTAGCGAGTCTTCGTTGATGTTTTTCGGAAAGTTATTTTCCTGTTCTGATGCTGTTTTCAATGCATAGGGATATATTGTAGTGTAGCACACTCAGCCTTTCTGCACCTCTCACTTATTTACCAATGAGTGACTCAGGTAGGGAAACTGGGCATGGATAGCCCTGCCCCTTCCTCTCTAGTCTCTCTGGGGAGCGAGTTGTCCCTAGAGAGCACTTATTCTCATCTGTTATTCTTATGTTGTAAATCTCAAGGGGGCCATCCCTGCTCCCGTGGAGAAATCTGTCCTGATCTATTGCTGCCAACATCTGGGTAGACAATTCTGCCTACTTCTGGAATTTGGTATTAAGAAGTCTGCTATTTATTTTTTCAGATACAAGCTATATTATCTAATAATAGCTTTGTTAATAATAAAGGTGATATTTTGGTCTCTATCTGTGGATTCTTTGTTTTGTCTTTTAATTGGCTCAGAACTTGGGCAGGGTATCATTTATCACCTTGCAGATGCCCCCAAAGTTGGAGACTTAGAACAGTATTTTTAACATTTTTTTTCATAACATTATAGTAATCAGTCATTTTGAAATCAGGACTATAATGGACACCGATTTGAGTTATTTGCCTATCCCTTCTTTTCTGAGAATTACCTACTTGACTAACAGGGCTGTACTTCTAGAAACCATGTATTTGTTTTCGTCACCACGCTTATGGGTATAATAAATTGCTGTGGGGGGTGGGCAGCTGAGGAGATGAATTATTCAGTGTTTCCTTAGGCTTAGAAAAGATAGGGGAGGTAGAGAGAAGGAGGGAGGGGGAAAAAAGTGGGGGGAAAGAGGGAGGGGGAGGGAAGGAGGTAGACAGAGCATTATAGGAATTAAAATTAATGTGTACAAAATTATAGGGTATTAAATTTATATTTTCATGGAATGATAAATAATGCTCTGTTGATGAAATTTGGCATACATGAGACACGTGGGGAGAGAGATGAGTGTAGAAAGATAGTCTAAGGCCAGATCATGAAAGGTCTTACAGTCCATAAATGTTCGGAATTTTTCCTGAATCATATAGGTTTCTTCTGAGGAGTTTTTATCACAGGAGTGGTACTATTATACTGATGAGTGTCAAAAAAGTTTGGAGGACCATGAGACTGGAGGCAGAGACACTATTTCAGAGGCCACTATAATTGTTCAAGTCTGACTTTAGGAATGGTAGTGGAAAATGAACAGAAGGTAGATTCAGGAGATCTTCAGTATAAAAAAATGAGTACTTGATGATAAACTAAAGTCATACCTTAATTTATAAAGCGACTATGCCTATGGAATGTTACGTACTCACAAAATATTA
>NW_011889341.1:658975-661100 GCF_000151845.1 Pteropus vampyrus
TTTAAGTTACAAGAAAAAAAAAATCACTGCACCAACCCAGTATCTTACAAAATTAGCCGGGCTGGCCACAAAGGGCAGGGTGGCGAGGAGGAGGCACCCGTGGGCAGGTGGCTGGGTGCTAGGAGGGGCTAGGGCAGAGAAAGGAAAGGGGGGTCCCGAACAGAAGGGGAGAGGTGCAAAATGCAATAACCCTTATGAATATAGATTTTAAAAATCCTAAAAAAAAAAAGCACTAGCAAAGCAAATCCACCAGCACATTAAAATGTAACACGGCTAAGATTTATATCCCCAGAATGCAACCGTGGTTCAACATGAAAATCAAAGATTACTTTAACATATTAACAGAATGAAGGAAAAAAATCACCCAAATGCCCATTTCGATTGATACAGAAAAAAAAAAAGCACTTGGCAAAACCCAATAACCTTCCCGATTAAACAACAACAACAACAAAAAAACAACACTCAACACACTAGAAATAGACATGACTTTCCTTAAACATGATAAAGGAAATATATGAAAAACCCGTAGCTAACATTGCACTCCATGACTACAGTCAGGTACTAAAAAAAAGCAACAATATTCATAATTATGGAGCCAAACAAAGTTCTTTCGTAAAATAGAATGAGAAAACTTCTGTTTTATCTTACTTAGTGTCTTCTTCACGCTCATCTGAGGTCTCCCAAGGCTTCTAGCCAGTGATTAAGTGCGGCTGGGTATAAATACTGGCCCATTCCCGTAGAAGGTGCAGCTCCTCCGGTAAATAACTTGAGGACTCCCCATCAAGCTGGCCCAGTGTCTCCCAGAAATATGTCACATTATGAAACTCCTACCCCATTCAGGCATATCTCAGAGATACTGCTGGTTCGGTTCTAGACCACTGCAATAAAGCGAGTCGTCTTTTTGCTGGTGCAGGGTTGTAAAATTTGTAAAAAGCACACCTGTGAAGCAAAATGAAGGGAAGCACAGTAAAATGAGGTATGCCTGTTCTCGTTTTTCCCCCTTCCCAATCGCCGTCACATAAGCCACACCTGCTTTGTCTCTGAAGCTCTCCTGCCTACACCTGATTACTTCCCCCACTAGATCTCCTGCATATCTAAACACACCTCCGTGTCTGCTTCTCAGAGGACTTGCACCAAGATACTCTGCATGCTCCAATTACACGCATCTCTATTACGTATACTTGTTATGGCGCTTACCATACTGTACTCTAAATGATACTTTATTTTCACTCTCAGTAGGCTGCAACCTAGGTGAAAGGAGGCACTGCATTTCATTCGTCTTTGTAATCCTCAGAACCTACTGCCTAGAACTATACTGCCTAGAACTATAGCCCAGTATTTATCTTTTCCCATTTTCATATACCCGAAGGATATGATATTTAGATAAAACCGGTTTATCTAAACTGGCTGTGGGCAGAGCCGTAGGTTACAAATGGTTTACAGGTGTATGAAAGTATTAACCAGGTTAGCAATTGGGACCTGAGGCTGTTGTACCACCTGGGCTAATCAAGTACCCTGAGTTGTTTTGTCCATTTATCCCAGGGGGCTATACAAATAGTATCTTTCTCTTGGTGCCATGATATGAAATAGTTTGGGAAAGGATGCTATAGGACACACCAGAATATGTGTCACAGATTCTGTAATTTGGAAAAAATGAGCTGTGGAGGATTTTGATGTGTCTGTCCCTTCCCATAATGAAGATCACTGGCTTTGCCCATTGTAGCAGTTCATTAACTGTTTAAGAAATGAAATGTTTCACCACACACGAAAATTAAAATTGCCATAAATAGGTACAAGCACACAGTGTGGGCATAATGAATATTGGGTAAACTGAAAATTGAAACTGGAACGCAGAAAATACTAGAATGAAAATCAGTTTCCCACTTTCAGATGAACTTTATAACTTCCTGTTATCAAATTAACCATCAATTAATTGGCTCTGCCATTAGACAGCTTTTCTGCTATAGGGGATTATTTCCACAAAGATCAAAGTTCTGAATAAAGTCTTAATGCAAACCAAAAAAAATATGCCTGAAGAAATTTATATGCATGAATAATCCATAATAATGAATTGGCAAATAGGATTCCTGGATGAAAACATGACTTCAGAAATGAGTCTTCTTAT
>NW_011889341.1:661150-662884 GCF_000151845.1 Pteropus vampyrus
TGAAAATCATATTAGTAAGTATAAAAGGCATACTTCTTAAACCTCACATTTAAATGCCCTTGATCCTAAATCGAAAAGATAAAAATGTCGGCATTCCTCATAATTATTGTGCAGATGAAATGCATAGATTCCACATCTGGCTCACTTTAGCAACTCAATAAAAGGAGGCTTTTGTTACTGGTGATGCTTTTATTATTATTTGCACATAATCAGGCAGACATTATTTACAATGGAAAATGATTTCTATGATTTCTGGATCTGCTAGCATCTACGTATACTTCACACTGATTTAGCTAAAGTTCAGCTCAATTCAGTAGTTACTGATTGCAAGCTATATGCTAACCGCTCCTCTAGCCACCAGGATTAAAAGAAAAATTCTTAGTCCAAAGTAAGTCATAGTCAACAGGGAAAGTTAGTCATATGCAACAGATTATTTCAATACAGGATATAAGTGCAAGGATAGGTGTGCTATGGAAGCAGAGATGATTGTCACTAAACCTGCCTTGGTGAGTACAAAGAGGCTTTTTAGATGTGGTGATGCACATGCTACATCTTTAGAGATGAAGGGACATTATCTAGGTGCAATGAGATTCTAGGCAGATGGAATAGCAAGAGCAAAAAGCACAGGGGCACATCAGACACTGGTGCCACTGTCACTGAGAGTGTACCCATGAGCTGGACCAGGTGCCAAGAGAGATCTATCCGCTCAGGCACAATTTCCTCCACAGGGGAAAAAAAAAGAGAACGGGAGGACCTTAGCAATCTCCACTCCAGAAAATTGCAACAGCCTGCACTGCCTCTGCGGGCAACCACAACATTGGCTGCAGAGGACCTCTGTCATCTTCACCACACTGACCTCAGCTGATAGAGGCTGCATGGGGACAATGCTGCTGTACCCTCCCTAGAGCCAGAAATATCATATACCACTGAGCCGACTCCTCACAACCATCCAGAGGTGAAGATCTTTTCTCATCAAAACCAGTCAGTAAAGTCTGTTAAAATGTCCATACTTTCCAAAACAATCTGAGTCAATGCAGTCTCTATCAAAATTCCAAGGGCATTTTCAGAGAAATAGAAAAATCAGTTCTAAAATCCCATGAACTACAAAAGACCCTAAGTAGTCAGAGCAACCTTGAAGAAGAACAAAGCTGAAGGCATCACGTTTCCTGATTTCCAATTATGTTATAAAACTATAGTAATTTAAATAGTATGTACTGGCATAGTAAGACACATAGATTAATGGAACAGAATAGAGAACCCAGAAATCAACCCAGACATAGACATTAAACTAATATTTGACAAAGGACCCAAGAATAAACAATGGGGAAAGGATGGTTTCTTCAAAAAAAAAAAAATAGTGCTGAGAAAACTGTATATCCACATATGAAAGAATGAGATTTGACCCATATCTTACATTATAAACAAAAATCAACTGCGAATGATTAAAGATTTAAATGTAAGACCTCAAAGCATATAACTCCTAGAAGAAAACAGGGAAAAAGTTCCTCGTCATTAGTCTTGGCAGTGATTTTTTAGATATGACACCAAAAGCACAGGAACAAAAGCTAAAATAAACAAGTGGGACTATGTTATACTATTATGTTTCTATAAAACCATGGAGGTCAGAAGGAAGTGGGATTATATATTTAATATGCTTAAAGAAGAACACTGTACATCACAAATTCTATAACTGGTAAAACCATCCTTCAAAAATGAAGGAGAAATTAAGGCATT
>NW_011889341.1:669220-674595 GCF_000151845.1 Pteropus vampyrus
CATACATAATCAGTACAGATATGTTATATAATTATATATACACATAATTATAGACATATATAGTCTATATGCACATATAACACATATATAGAATACGTGTAATTGTTATATATTACATATACATAAAATTATATCTGTACCTAAAATTTTATGTGCACGCATGTGTGTGTAACATTCAAATTAGCACGTTGTTTGTACTTATCCTTAGTCATTGCACAAGGTATTTTATTTGGAGAACTCTCTGTTATACAGCTGGCCCCAGGCACAAGCTGACTCAGCTTTGCTGCTTCTTTCTAAAGCCTGGTCTTAATGATTTGGAATTGTTTGAGCTTGCTTCCAGCACACTTCCAGTGTACAGCCCCTATAGAAATGTATGACACACGTGCCCAAGATTTTATACAGTAGCTTACAAATAAACAATGAAAGCGCAGTGAATATAAAGACAACAAAAAAAAAACCTCAACTTTTTTTTTTTACAGTTCTGTCATTTGATGTAACCATTTGCTTTTATTTATGTCAAAGTCAGTGAAACACAGTGTCAACTGCAAGGTATAAATTTTCTGAAAGGGTGTTCGAAATTTCACTGTATTAGAACATACAGCATCTCACTGAATTTGAATAATATCTTAAAAGTGAAATTTATTATCCTTTGTTAATTATTTTTAAACCAAAAAAAATCCAGAAATTAAAACACATTAATTTTATAATTCAGTAGTTATCAAATTCATATTGTTTACAGTCTTTGCTTTCTTTAAAATTCTTTGTTTTACTATCATAAGTATATATGAAATGTTCAATATAAGAAAATTTACTGTTTTTTCTTATTTTTTAAATTCACGAATATTACTGATAATTTTTTTTTCCAATTTAAAAGGGTATGTTAAAAAATATGCCTCTCTTGGATATCAAATGCTTATTGTGCCACTGAAGGGGGATATTTTATTGACAAAAATCCTTCATATTTTGGCCTTAGTGTCTGGGTTGTTTTGTTTTCTATTGTTTGTTTTTATTTTAAACAGTTGATTGAGGTAAAATTGACTTATGATAAACCATGAATCTTTAAATTACACAGTTTGATAAGTTTTGACATATATATATGTACCCATTAAACCATCACCACGGTCAAAAGAGTGAATATTTTCATCACCCCCAAGAGTTTCCTTTTGCCCCTTGATGATCTCTCTGTCCCACCCCTTGCTAACCCTCTAATACCCAAGTAATCATTGATCTCCTTTCTGTCATTATAGTTTAGTTTACATTTTATAGAGATTTATATAAATGGAATCACACAGTATGTAGTATTTTATGTCTGTATTCTTTTAAGTCTAACATACTTCAACCAGCATTATCATTTTGAGATGCATTCAGGTTGTTGCATGTATCAATATTTCATTCCTTTTTATTACTGCGTAGTAGTATTACATTGTGTGGATATGCCAAAATGTGTTCATTCACCTGTTGGTGAGCACTTGAGTTATTCCTATTACAAATAAAACTGCTTTGAACATTCGCATGCAAGTTTTTTTGTGGATATATACCTCTATTTATCGTGGATAAGTACCTAACAATGAAATATCTAGAATATAAGGCAGATGTACATTAAATTCATAAGAAACTACAAAACAGTTTTCCAAAGTGGTGGCACCATCTTGAATTTCTCCCAACAGTATGTGAAAGTTCCAGTTCCAGTAAGTCTTCACCACACTTGCTATCGTCAATCTTTTTGATTTTAGGCCTTCTAATAAATGTGTCACGAGTTCTCATTGTGATTTTAATTTGCATCTCCATAATGACTAATGATGTCCAGCATCCTGTTATGATCACATTGACCGTCTCCGTAGCTGTATTTCCTTACACGTTTGATAGACTTCTCCATTGACATATCTAGGCCCGATTTAGCCTCAGTGATTGGAGCCTTCTCAGTGATGCTGAACCTCCTCCAGCTTGGAGATGTATTAGAATGGTTTCTAACAGATGGACTTGTATTCCTCCTGAGGAACAGAGATTTTTTTCTTCTGTTCTCGTCCCTAGCTGCAATGGGTCTTCACCTGTGCCCTCAGGTCAACAGGATTTTGCGTACTTCCACTAGGGGTTGAAGACTTTGATTTCACAGGGGACATAGGGAATAAAGTCCAGTCAGGGCTCAGTACCTTTCCCAAAGCTTCTGGCGCTCCCCACCCTCGGGCCTGCACCACGAAGGAGGCTCTCTCTGATCATTACCCAGAGGGGCTCATGGAGAGGAGTCTGCAGCTGGGTTTGCATTTTCATTGTGTTTGTACATCCCAGGAGTTCTATACTTTCATGCTAGCCCACACTCTGCCTTTAGTAAATCTTAAAAAATAATGTTAGTTGTACTTTGCTTGTGGTTTATGCAACTGGCATCTACCCCAGGTAAGTAGTGCTCACAGCCCATCTCTCCTTGGAGGTTCCTGTCCCTCCTTCACTTTCAGCCTAGTTGTTTCATGGCATGCTCGGTTCTCTGAGTTCAAGAGAAGTGTCGTTTTTCAAATTATCTAGCATTTTTAGGTAGAAGCAGTGCTCTTTCTAGCTTTCTGTACCCTAAGTAGACAATGGAATCTATCCTTTGTTCTTTATATTTAATAATATTGCATTCTAATCAGCTAGTATATTCCAAAAGAAGTTGTTGGAATTCATTTGAGCCTAGTATGTTTTTCAATATTCCATTTACACTTAAAAAGAATATGCATACTATTATTGATAGGTATAAAGACATATATGTCCAGAATAAAATATTCCATAACATATTATTATGCATTAAAATATGTAACATTTATTAGACTTTTATCGATAATGCTATACTTTCTATATAGTTACTTAATTTTGTTTCCTTGATCTATCAGTATCTAGTAGGCTATGTTAAATTCTGCAAAAGCAACTACTGACTTATTTATTCCTTCCCATAATTCTGTCAGATGTACTATAAAAATATAATAAAATATATATATTTATATTTATATTGTGAGTCTGTATTTTCACTTCATGATTGTTATATCTTTTTGATCTATTGTTTCTTTACCAGCACAAACTCTTTTTCTTTGTCCTTTATGATGTTTCTGCCTTCATATCTTATTTATCGGATAATAAAATGTTTGCCTTGGCTTCCTTTTGAAATACTATGCTATGTTTTTTCACCCTTTATTTTCTTCTTACATTTTCTTATGACATTAATATTTGACCTTAGTTCTGGGATCTTATTTTAATCTTTCTGATTTTGATTTTTTTTTTGCTATTTTAATATTTCACCATATGGCATCCTTTTATCTTCTATTTCTGTATTGTTTTCACCTTATCTTGCATAGATACTTCATTTCTAGATGATGTTCTTCCTTTCCTTCACTCTTATCTTTCATTCTTTTGAGTCTGTTCTCTTCTGCTTGCTTAATGTCGTACATTTTACTTTTATTTTTGTATTGGTTACCCTTATCTTATTAAGACCTGACTTATGTTTATTTTTTAGTATCAGTGTCTCTAGCTTATAAAATATCTATGTCTTGCTCCAAAGAAGACAAAAACCTCAGCACTTCAAGTGATGGTTCCCCCTTCCCCTCCTCCATGCCTCTTTAACTCACCATATCGAACATTTTTCTTCCCATTGATACCAATATACTTTCTTATGTCTTCAGCTTTATATTTTTCCTTTAGCTCTTCTGCTTCTCTTCTTCATCATCTTGCCCTTCATTCTTCTTCTTTATTATTTAATCTGAACTACTGGTGTCCAGGGATGTGTGTCCCATAGAAACAATTATAAAGGTTCGACCCTCTCATCTGCCCTTCCCCCCCCCCCACCTCCTATGATGTACAAATGCTATGGGCTATATCAGTTATTACTGCTACTGACATGTGAGATGGAGACCCAGTACTTCCTTTGAGCTTAGCCATAGACCTGTGAAATCTAAAAACTCAAATGTCACCTTCTCTGGGAAGCTTCCCATGTCCTCAAGAAATAATTACTCCCTCTCTTGTTCTCCTGCTTACATTTAATTGTTCTTCAAAATTGAATTTAGTGCTAATTCTGACCTTTCCATCTCATCCAGATTTAGCAGCACCTCTCATCTCTCACAAAAATCCTTGTACTTATCTCTGTTATAGTTTGTGTCTAACAATGGTCTTTTCTCGCATTTTTTTCTCTCTGACTATACTCTCAGAATCTCCATGACAAAGGCCATGTCTCTATATGCTAGTGTTGTTCTTGGTCCTGGTAAGGCGCTGAGTAATTGTTTAGTGGCACTGGCATAAAACCGCATTAATTTTTTGAGATGCTATTTCCACTTTGTGCCAAACTATGTAGCAGTGGAGGGGCCTAAAAATTAACAGGGGCCTCCATGAGCCACATATTGACTAATTCTCCTCTGAATCATCAATGGACTCATCTGTGCTTTTGTTTACATGCAGATGTACTGAGCGGATATCCTATCCTCTGTAACTCTTCTCCACAATATCTGTGAAATTAGAGATGACATTTGTATCATCACGATTACAGTTAATAAAAGAAATATTTCTCTAGAACATGGCGTACCATCCAGACCAATTAACTATAATCCGAAGGAATAAATTCTGTTATAATATTCCTGCGAATAGCACTGTAAGAACAATAATTTATTTCCAAATTACACTGTAAATTTATTTTAAAATAGAAATAAATGAAATTACTTAAGAAGGAAAACTAATAATGCTTCAGAAGACAACCTATATCAAGCATCATGCAAGTCAAATAATAGCAGTATTGAGAACAATGAAATTAGTGTTTTTATATTTGAAAGCAATCGAGATAGATGTTTTTAAGTACTCATAAATCTTTATGGTTACAATTGAGGTGAATAGATGAAACAGATTAATTTTAACTGAAGATAATAGAACAATAGAGGGAAGAAGATATTATAGGTGTGATCCATTCCGAATAGACATTATTTGTTATTTGCGGGGTATGATGAAGATAATGCTAAATACATTTCTTCAGGGGTAGTTCTGGGAAATCGAATTGGAAGCAATGAACATTAGGCAAATCCCCATTTTTGTCTTTAAGACACTATCAAAAGGATTTTTCTTCATACTAAATCTTAAAAACATAAGAACTTACGTAAATGAAAATAGCTCATCTCTTTATTACATTAGCAATAGATAATTTGTGGGAATGCATTTTTACTGAATTTTAAATAACACTGTTTAATATGCTTGGTCTGTTGCAGTTAAACCTAGCATTTGGAAATCTTGACCATTAAGCTTTATTTTGTTTTATAGCAAAAATATGTGCTTCCTCAATCCAATTCAAACAAATATTTTCCAGAATGATTCTTTTGCCATGAACACAGTGAATGCTTATTGAACCATTTTTATTGAAAATAGTTAAATAATAG
>NW_011889341.1:674645-688438 GCF_000151845.1 Pteropus vampyrus
GAATAGCACTGTAAGAACAATAATTTATTTCCAAATTACACTGTAAATTTATTTTAAAATAGAAATAAATGAAATTACTTAAGAAGGAAAACTAATAATGCTTCAGAAGACAACCTATATCAAGCATCATGCAAGTCAAATAATAGCAGTATTGAGAACAATGAAATTAGTGTTTTTATATTTGAAAGCAATCGAGATAGATGTTTTTAAGTACTCATAAATCTTTATGGTTACAATTGAGGTGAATAGATGAAACAGATTAATTTTAACTGAAGATAATAGAACAATAGAGGGAAGAAGATATTATAGGTGTGATCCATTCCGAATAGACATTATTTGTTATTTGCGGGGTATGATGAAGATAATGCTAAATACATTTCTTCAGGGGTAGTTCTGGGAAATCGAATTGGAAGCAATGAACATTAGGCAAATCCCCATTTTTGTCTTTAAGACACTATCAAAAGGATTTTTCTTCATACTAAATCTTAAAAACATAAGAACTTACGTAAATGAAAATAGCTCATCTCTTTATTACATTAGCAATAGATAATTTGCGGGAATGCATTTTTACTGAATTTTAAATAACACTGTTTAATATGCTTGGTCTGTTGCAGTTAAACCTAGCATTTGGAAATCTTGACCATTAAGCTTTATTTTGTTTTATAGCAAAAATATGTGCTTCCTCAATCCAATTCAAACAAATATTTTCCAGAATGATTCTTTTGCCATGAACACAGTGAATGCTTATTGAACCATTTTTATTGAAAATAGTTAAATAATAGAAAAGTAATGATAATTGGTACACTTTATTTTGTGCCTTCCATATGTAAGGCACTAAACTAGGTGAACCATTTTCATGCATCCCGTGTAGTGGTAATGTAGTAATTTTATGTCTTTTTGGAATTATGACTCTCTTATTTGAAATTATAAATACACATGCCCAATGTAGGGCTCATTGGACCCTCCCAGAAGACTGACATTGGGGTCCAAACTGTAGGATCCCCTATTTTGTTTGAGAAAACCTCCCAACAGGACATGCCCGCACACATCTCACATAATAGGTGGTATGACCCTAAAGTCCATGTCCTGAACACTAATGCTGATTTCTAAGATCTGCTCTGCAATAATCTGGATTACAGGAAACCATACTTCACACCATATACGAAATATAACTCTAAAAAGATAAAATATAACTCTAAAAAGATAAAACATCTAAATGTAAGAATTAATACTATAAAACTGTTAGAAGAAAACACAAATGAAAATTTGGGGGGCTTTGGATGGGGCAACAGTTTCTTAGATCAGACACAAAAAGCACAAACAACCAAGGAGAAATAGATTACACATCATCGAAAGAAAAAACTTTTGTGAATCAAGGGGCACTACCAAGAAAGTGAAAAGATAACCTAGAGAATAGAAAAAGTATTGTAAATCTTATATATGTTAAGGTTTTAATATTCAGAATTTATTTTTAAAATGCCTAAACTCAACAATAAAAGGCAAATAACCCATTTCAAAAACGAACAAAAGCTATGAATAGATATTTCTTGAAAGAAGGTATACAAATGGCTAACAAGTACATGAAAGATTCAACAGCATCAGTCATTAGGGAAATGCAAGTCCAAATCACGATAAGATACCATTCCATGCTCACTAGGGTGGCTCTGATTTTTAAAAAATATTGGAAAATGACAAATGTTGGCAAAGATGTGGAGAAATGGAGCACTCATACAGTGATGGTGGGAAAGTAGCTCCTCAAAATATGAAACACCGAGTTACCATAAGACTCAGTAATTCTACTTCTCTGTGTATACCCAAGAGAATTGAAAATATATGTCCATGCAACATCTTTTTTCATGCCATGTTTATAGAAGCATTATTAATAGTATCCAAAGAGTGGAAATGACCCAAATTTCTATCAGATAATGATGAATGGATAAACAAAATGTGACATATGAATACAATGGACTATTATTCGGCCATAAAAAGGAAAGAAGTGCTGTAGTACTGACACATGTTACAGTGCAGATTAATCCTGAAAATATTATGCTAGATAAAAGAAGCCAGACCAAAAATCATCCATATATCATATGATTCCATTTATAAGAAATGTTCAGAATAAGACAATCTATAAAAAGAGAAAGTAGTGGTTGCCTAGAGATGGGTGAGATGGGAGGATAGGGGAATAGCAATTAAAGGGCGTGAGAGTTCTCTTTGGGTGACAAAATTGTGAAATTAGATAGTGGTGATGATCACACAACCTTACAAATATAAAAGACATTGATTTACAATAGCTGAGATATGGAAGCAACCTAAATATCCATAGATAGACAAATGGATAAAGAAAGTGTGGTACATATACACAGTGGAATATCACTCAGCCATAAAAAAGAATGAAATCTTGCCATCTGTGACAACATGGATGGACCTGTGTTAAATGAAATAAATCAGATGGAGAAGGACAAGCACCACATATTTTCATTTACATGTGGAATCTAAAAAACAAATGAAAAAACAAAACAGAAACAAACTCCGACATAGAGAACATTTTGAGGGTTGCCAGATGGGAGGGGTGTAGGAGGCTGGGTGAAAAAGGGGAAGAAGTATAAACTTGCAATTGTAAAAACAGTCACAGGAATGTAAAGTACAGCACAGGGAATACAGTCAATAATATTGTCATATCTATGTACGGTGTCAGGTGGGTACTAGAGTAATGGGGAGGAATGACTTCATAAGTTATATAAATGTCTAACCAAGTTACTGTATATTTGAAACTAATAAAATTTTAAAAATTAATATATATATATATATATATCATTTTATAAATTGCTTTTTAGGGTCAGTTAAGAGATGAAAAAGAAGAAAGATGCAATGAAGCTATCTTTTATAATTACCTACACCATGAGCTTTAAACCATGGTCTCTTATTCTCTCTGGATTCCAATGATCATCTTGTTTTCAAAGCGTAGTGCCAGCCCTATTAAATAAGGACTCCCAGAATTAGAGAAGCTGACGGTGAGAAACTCACATTTACATAAAAATGGAAATAGGATCAGAGAAGGAATAAATGAAAGTAAAATACAACCTTTTATTTTTCTTATTCTTCATTAGCCTAAAAACGACTTAAAGTAAAAATCATATCAATATATTATGTGATTCTAACACATAGATAAGTAAAACGAATAATAGCAATGCCAAAATGCACTGGAGGGTCGAATTAGGAATACTCTGTGGTAAGGTAACTGCAATAAACATAGAGCGGCATAGTATTATTTCAAGGTAGACATACGTTAGTTGTAGATGTATACTGCAAACTCTAGGGCAGCAATTTAAAGCATTTAAAGAGGAACACGAATATAGTATCTTACAGTTCTGGAGGTCAGAACTCCAAAAACATGCCTTCTAGGGCTAATATCAAGATTTCAGTAGAGCTGCATCCCTATGGGGTCTTTAGAGGATGATTCCTGTCCTGCATCTTCTTGCTTCTAGAGACCAGCTGCACTTTCTGCTTGTGGCCTCTTCCTGCATCTTCAAAATCAGTAAATAGTACAGCATCTTCATACCTTTCTCACTCTGATCTTTGCTTCCTTAGTTATATCTCTTTCTCTGCCAGTCTTACTTCCCTTGGATGAGGACCCTTGTAATTATGTTGGGCCCACCCACATAATCCAGGACATATCCCCAGACCAAGAGCCTCAATTTAATCACAGCTGCAGAGTCCCTTTTGCCATATAAGCTAACACATCCACGAGTTCTGGGGATTAAGGAGTGGACATACTGGGGGACCATTATTCACATTGTGATCATAGTTACAAAAGATAATGTGATCAGCACTCCAGCATCCCCCTGCACTGCTCTCCTCCCAACACAGATAATCACTACCCTGATTTTTGAGATCATAATTCTCTTGCTTTTCTCTGTATTTCTGCCACTTGAGTACGTACTCTTAGATAATAATTTGCTTCATATTGAAGAACTGACTAGCAAGCACAAACCTAGTTGTGTTAGGAAAGGGTAACATTGCACTATCAATTAAAGACTCCCAGAATTAGATAAGCTGTAGAGTCCTTTCTCAGTTTCCCTGAAAGCTTATAAGAGCCCCTGCTGGTAAAGACAGCGTAATAAGTTGCAGAGAGCCACACGGGGTCAGGGCATCTGCCAGGAGTGCAGTGTGAGCCAGACACAATGTGTGGCAGAGATATGGTCAGGCTGAAAATGCATTTTCTTCATCATTTAGAAATACCTGCTCCATCATCTTGATTCCAAGGTTGCTTTTTGAGATCTTTGTTTTGTAAACATATGTGCCATTGGCATTAAACTTTGAGTCTTTTGAACTTTCATAAAGTACAAATTTTCTTTCTAACCACAGACTCATTTATATTTGCTATCTACACTCATTTAAATTGCATCTTACATTTCTGTATTTATTCTATGAGAAACTTGGGAAACGGTATTCTAATCAGACACTAATTCTCTTTCTAAAGAATGCTTTGCCTACAGAGTTTCAGAGGATTCGAGCATAAGAGCAGGTTATGTTTTATTGCTGCCTGGTATCATAAGATCACTTCTCTTCCACCTCTAAATACTATTATTTTCCCACCCCGAACTCACAAATATACCCATACGTGCACTCACACACAACCAGCCCAGGCAGAGCTGATGCTTATCCTGGGCAACTGCCTCCGGCACAGAGGGTTAATCTGCTTTCCGAGTATGCTGGAGTTGTCTCTAGTCACTAGAGGGTAGCAGAAAACCAGGTGGGGTTGGAATCTACTAACCAAGCAAGTCAGGCTAATTTCTTGTGGAATGATCTAAGTTGGATTGTATTATGAGTCAAATCAGTTGCCTAGAATTGGTTTTTAATGAAGGCATCAATAAGAATGGTGCAATGAAATCAGAAACGATTGCCAAGGACTGAATTTTTAAATTTTATATATCCGTGATACATGATACTGAGAAAATAAAGCCTTTATGAGCCTTTAGGGACTTTTAAACAAGAACATACATGCAAGAAAAAGTGATATGACAGACCATTATGAAACTTTCTAATATCGCTAAATGAATGAGGCTGAAGTAGTGGGGAAAATGTGGCTGTTTACACATAACTACAATACTTTATTAGCATTGATGGGGAGAGGAAAGCATACAAAAGTGCATATCATGCATAGAAACTACCTGATTTTTATGACTATTACTCATGCATTCACTTCTATTAGCTCCTCAAGTTTCTTTGAATGCAAGAGAAGAAAGCTTGTTAGTTGAGTACTGCCACTTAAGTATATAAACTAAAAATGTCTTTAGAAATGAGCCAGATCTTTGAAGTTTCACTCTTTTGTCTAGACCAGTAATACCAAGGCAAAGAAATGAACTTGACCTCAAAATGCCACCATTTAAAAATGCATGCCTGATTTTTTAGCACGAAATAATCCTCACCCACAGACCAAAAGGCAAGGAGACTAAAAAACATTTTCTGATATTTCCTTTTCGCCTCATTATAGCTGCAGTCAAAATAAATCCTGGCCTTCTTGATGGTCGGAGAACTGAGTGGGACTTGACAAAGCTACTTGAGACCCTTATGGCCACAGGCTTCCTTCTTAAGGCCCCTTAAAATACAATCGTCTTTAGTTGATCACCTACTATGTCATAAGTATTATGCTAAACAGACATATACTAGCTCCCTTAATCATTATACTCTTTTCATGACAAACTCTTATCAATTTTATTCCCATTTAACAGATGAACACAGCTGTGTCAAATAAGGCGAGTAAGTCACACGACAAATCCAAACAAACAGCATATCCTGTTGGCTCGACTTTCAAAATTTATCCAGACTCACACCAGTTTTCAACATCCATAGTGCTATCCAACAGCATCTAACACTCGGCAACTGTAACAGCCTTTTTACCTAGTCTTACAACAACCTTATCATTTCCCAGTCAAGTCAGTGAAACCAGAGGGTTTGAATGACTTTCACGAGGTAATTTAGCTGCTTATTACCTGCACCAGAACAACGACACATGGATTTCAATTCATTTCCAAGACTCTGAAAGTGTTCTTTAACATCATGATGCTTGGTATTCTAAACTCAACGTCAATGATTGAATGATAAAAAATGATCTCATATGGGAGGCTGCTGCTAGAAAGATGATCTTTGCTTTGAGTGTCTCCTTTGTTTTTTTGGAAGGAGAGGGACACTCTTATGAAGTGGTGTGCAATCATACTTTTTCTTCATCTTTAAAAGCACAAAGGGTGCAATCATACTTTTTAAAAACAACTTGTTTATAGGAAGATACCACATCAAAGATTCAGAATGACTTCATAGGAGGTATGTGCCTAAAAGTTACTATCACAAAAATAGGGATAATTCAAAATTAGGCTGTTGAGAAGTCAAACAAATATTGGAAGCAATTATTTTCTGTAATCCTCAAAAGTACACATTTTTAATACTCAGTTATTAATAAATGTCTGTGGAAAAATTAAATGCATATACATTACAATTAAAAGTTGAAGTTAAATCCATAATATACATGTCTTTTCAATAGAAACATTAATGCTGATACGGATACATTTTAAAGCTTGGCATTGATTCACTCATTCATTCATTCATTTTCTAAATTTCTCAGGCCTCTCTGGCCACACTGAGACTGGCACCCAAGCAGGCAGTCTCTTGGCCCCTGCCCTGCTCACCCTCAGCCCACTCGCTTGTTGTGGCTCCCCTGGTTCCTGGTGCCACCCACTCCCCACCAGCTCAGGATACTGCTAGCAGGGCTTCCCCTTGGAGCCCCCTGGGCAGTTGTCTTAGACAGCACCACTACGCAAAGCTTGGCATTTATAGTCCATTGAGGAACACAGGAAATGAGTCACGTGCCTAAAATATATAATTAAGCATTCAGGCACAGCAAACACAAAATTTTAGTCCAGAAACCCATTTTCAAGATAGAAAGTCATACTGTTGGAGTACAAAGTTAACTCTTCTGTTTTGTTTTTATTCTTCATAATTCATTTAGTTTCCTTCGCCTTGCCACTGTTTATAACACTTTACTGTCAGAGTTTTCCAAATGTCTGACCGTGATTATGCTAAACTGGATGACTACTCTTGTCTGCCAGAGAATGTTTTGTCATCAAATCCTGTGTGGGCATCGAATTAGATTTTAACCAGTTTCTAGGGTATTATCTAAGTACAACAAAATTGGTAAACCATCAGTTTTCTAAGGCAGGTGGGTGAAAACAGAAATATCAACCAACTTCCACAGCCAATATCCATTTGGGAAACATGATTTTAGAGGGGGAGAAATAATTTAGAGAATGATCGTCCATGTCCATGAGTGTCTGTTTGTTTGTCATGTTCTTCCAACTTATTGGATTTTGTTAATCAATGTCACCATAATAAATAATAAAAAATAAATAAAAAGAAAAAATAATTATGATTTGGTTATATATGCTAATTAACTGTGGTTTCACTGACCTATTCTGTTAATGGATAGAAGTTAATCTTTGTGTAAGAGTGTGAGATATCAGAATATAATTTCATATGATTTTGCAACTGCCCAAAGAATTATCTCTAAGCACAACTGGCATCTGCTGAGCCATTCTATTCTTATCTTCAAACTGCTTGAGAGAACTGTTGAGAAAGAAAGTAAACAGTGATCTATAAAGGCAAAAGCACTGAACTATAAGTGGGAATACCTGGACTCTAATCTCAGCTTTTCCTTCTAGTATCTAGGTCAACTTAGTTGGATTACTTTCCTTTCCTAAGGCATCACATTCACATCTTTAAAATGGGTATGCCAGTATACCTTATTATAAATAATATTATGATAAAGATATATTATTTCCAGAAACTTCCTTGTGAGATGGTAACCACAGGAAAGGCATTTAGCAGATAAAAGACAAAATAAGAGTGGGGGAGCACTACATCACAGTTAGAAATTAAAGAAGACTAGCATACATTTTCCAAGATATTAAAGGATATTTAAGAGAGAGCGGATATGGTATCTTAATGAAGAAAATCACAAACCATTCTCACCACATTCTCAATGGAAGAGAAAGAATTGGAGGTGAGGGTGGGTTAGAAATACTGAAGGACCTAACTACTAAAAGTTATTTCAATGGCAACAAATCGACATTTGAAAACACCTAATCACATCAATTACAAAACAAGCAGGACACAAGAGTTCTCCTAGATACCAGTGACCGGACACCAACACGCTTACCTGCTATATATTGAGTACGGTATGACAAAACACGTAGTTGCACATAAAAAAGAAAAAAAAAACTTTTTACTAATATAGCTGATCATATAAAAACTTGCCCTCTATCATAAGAGAGTGGAGTAATAACAATAACCAGAAAAAAAAGTCAAGGGATCAAAGACTCTTCGTGTTAATTTGGGTCAATAATAGACATAGACACCTCTCTTACTTTTCTAAGGAAACAAACATATCAACCAAAGTGAGGTCTTTGTATAGGTCCTATAGCATAAAAAATGAGTGACCATAACATTCAAAATAGAGAAAAAGTATATTAGTTGTTGTAGGAAAAAGAATGTATATTTCTATCTGCATCTCCTCTTTAAACTCAATATCATTCTAAAGAGCATGAAACGATTAAACAAAACGAGAAGATGAAGGAATAAGCAACAAGATGAAATTAAAAATTAAAGAATGAGAGGTAAATTTAAAATGAGGTGGAATAAATAATACACGAATTTCTGGAGATTAAAAATTAAAAATTGCTTATAAGAACTCCTACACAGAAGAACCAATGTGACAGGAGATAAAACAGTGTTCCGGAAGACAAATTTAAGAAGCTTTCTGAGCATGCAGATGAAGAGTACAAACAGGTGGTGACTGTATGTTTTTAATCTATCACTGCATTACAAATTAACTCAAAACAGCAGATTTAAAAATACATACATTCCTTATCTGACAGAATCTGCTTCCAGAAAGGAGACACTTTGGCTTAATCTTCTGGATCTATGTTTCTCACAGGCTGCAATTAGGCTCTGGTCCCATCTAAAAGCTCAACACAGGAAGGTTCTGCTTCCTAGCTCATTTACATGGTTGGTGGAAGGATCCATTTCCTCACAGTTGCTGAACTGAGGCCTAACTCCCTCACCAGCTCTTGGTCAGACATCTCCTTTGATTCCCTGCCTCCTTGCTGTCTGGGCCTCTCCACTGTGGGCCTCTCCACTGAGCATCTGACAACGTGGCAGTTGACTTCATCAGAATGAGAAAGCGTTAGCAAGATGGAAGCTACAGTCTTTTGTAATCTGATCACAGAAGTGACATCCCATCACTTTTACTGTAATCTATTAGAAACAAGCCATCAGGCAGGGCCCAAATTCAAGGGAAAGAGATTACACAAGGGTGTCAGTGTAAAGAGGCGGGGTCGTTAGGAGCCATGCCAAAAGGTGGCTTCCACAGTAATAATTCTAGCAAAGATGATAACAATTATACATATATTGATACAGATAAAACAGTTATATACATATTCATATAGATAAAAAGTATATTAGATATTGCAGGAAAAAGAATGTATATTTCTTTTGAGTGATATAAAAGAAACATAATCATAAATAATGAAACATTATTTTCGGAAATTTATAATCCAACAGCTGGATATATGACTAGTCTTCATAAATTTAGGCAGCAGGAAGTCAAATGTTCATAATTTTAACTGAATTATAACCAAATGCTCAAAAATCGCCAACCATTTAAGACCCTCATAAGTAAAAAAATAAATAAAAATAAAAAAAATAAAAACTTAAAAATGGGAAAGTAGCAAAAATATCTTGGCAGTGAACATAGAAACCATTTACACCTAAAATTAAGTTAAAATTTGAATATATGTGTATGGTGGAAATACAAAATGTAATATTATGCTTAGAAGAAAAGGCAAATAATGTAAAATAAATAATTTCACATAACCTAATTGTTCCCAAACTCCAAATTATATAAGAAAATAATTAGAAAGTAATAGAATCATGAGAAGAAATTAAAAATCCTATATTACTTCTTTGACTGGAAGTAGATAATGCATACTAGTTACATTTGACTTTATAACAAAAATATGTAAGTTCAAGGCTCTTCTGAAAAGAGTGACCATAATTAAAATTTAATAAGATATATAAATCTCAAAGCATTTGATAATACAAAAAATAATGAGACCATAGATTCAGCATAGAAAGGAAGAATGAAACAGTGAAAAAAAGTGAGAAATAAAGAGGCATAAAAATAGAACTCATAAAATAGAATTACGGAATTTTGATCAAAAATAGCAATACTATTATGTGGTGACAAAAAGAAATTTAACTACGAGAGGTAAACACACATATATATATGCCTTACACATATATATGCCAAACACATATATATGTGCCTTACTGTTAAAGTGTACAGCTGAAACTTATTGGATTTTGTTAACCAATGTCGCCATTAAAAAAAAATAGCAATACTAATACTAAATATAAATGGATTAAACTATGCTACTAAACACTAAAGTCTCTCAGACTGGGAAGGGACTAAATATAAAGTCCATGCCATGTAATTCAATTTACAAAGGAAGTTTAAAGTCACAGGTTGGATGCCATGTACCTACAACTGGCAGGTTGTTCCCCACACTAAAAATTTTTATCAATAAAATGAAAGAGTAAATGAATGAATCTCTGGCTCTTAAAACAAGATAAGAACAAATAAGTAAATCAAAAGAAAGTACAAAAAATTAATAAAAGAAAAGGCTAATGAGGTACAGAAAAGACAATATCTAAATAATAAAAACATTGCTCTTTTAAAAATAAATAAATCACTAGCTAACATGATCAATAAAATATGGAGAAAGCACAAATTTGAAAAATAAGATATGACAAAGAAGAACAGAAACAAAAAAATTTTTAATCGAGATTAATTTGCAGATACATTTTAAAACCTAGATGAAATGATTAATTTCTTAGGGAAATATAGATCACCAGAAGTTATCCTGTGTATTTAAAAAGTTCAAGCAGACAAATGTCTATTAAAGAAATAGAGGTATTATGTAACTATACCCCCAAAAAGCACCAGGCCAAGAAAAGATCCATTCCATTGATGAATTCTAGCAAATCCTCAATGACCAGATAATCTAATACCCTAAAGATTATACCAGAGCATTGAAAAGAAAAATTAATCTTCCTAAATTCTTTTCTGAACTAAGCATAACACAGTCTAAAGCAGACTAAAAAGAAAGACTACAGACCAATATCAGTCATAAATATCAACTCAAAAATATTAAACAAAATATCAATAAACAGAATGCAATGCCATGATTGATCAAGATTTATTACTGTAAATTGGTTCACTATTAGGCAAATCATTAAAAGCTGTGGGAAAGCAGGCAGTTTCATACATTGCTGGTGGGAGTGCAGCCTGGCATGACCTTTCCAGAAGGAAATTTGTAACACTTAGAAAATAAACATGCAATTTACTTTCAGTCCAGAAATATGACTTTTAGGAAAACTAACCTGAAAATACACTTCCAAAAATACATATCTCCCAGGTTATTCATTATTGCAGCATTGTATGTAATGGTCACGTTTAAGAAATAATCTAAATGTCTTTCCATAGTATAGAACTGAATAAAGTAAGACCTATCCACTCACTGTACTCATAATACAACTGGAAAAAAATAATGTAGTGATTTCCTTCATATATTAATTTTAAAGGAGCAAAGTGCACACACACACACACACACACACACTCATCTCTTCATTCAGTAATAACAGAATTCATGAATTTTTCCAGTGCATGTGGAATAGTTCCTAAAACTCAATATATACTGGGCCATATAGAAAGTCTCAACAAAATTCTAACGATTGAAATCATTTAGAGCATGTTCTTGATCAGAGTGCAATTAACATTCTCCACCTTTCTCCACACAATGTAGCCTTTGGAATTAAATGTACATGTGTTGAAACGTCTGTTCTGCTACATTATTTATTCATTCCCTCATTCATATATTTATTTAATTGGCAACAATTATTAATGTGTCCTGCATGCCTTATGCTATGTATGACTATGGGAACGAAAAGACAAATACTATACAGTCTCTATCATCAAGTTACTTAAAATGTATTAAGGTACATTTGGCATTGAGGTGAACTTGGTATTATGGTAAAATGTATTAAGGTAAACTTGGCATTGCCTCACTGAACCCGAGCTCCTTCATTTGTAAAATGGGAATATTAATATCTAAATTTAATAGGTTTTATGAGAATTAAATAAATATAAAGCACCTGAACAGAACCTGGCATAAAGTATGTGCTCCATTAATGATAGCTCTCTCTTTTCCTTTCTTTTACTTTCCACGTTTACTTTTTACTAAATTATATAACTGGCACTGTAAAATCAGTGAATACAATCCTTCTTCGTAGAAACTCTCCTTATTAAGCAGGGATATGGCTTCTCCCAAGATGTATTTCCATGATCAGCTCTTACTCATTCTCCTCCTATTTTCCACTAATGAAATATTAACCAAGAGCTTGTTAACATGGGGCATCCTGGTCTGTTTCTTAAGCAGAATGAGAAAATGTGGAGCCACCTGGAGTGTGTGTCTTTGTTATAGTTTCATGAATTCAACCCGACCGACATGGTTTACAACTGAGCTGCAGACCAAGTGTGTTGAGTGTCAGAATATTATAGCTGCTAGTCATGTACTGTTCTAGGACAAGCATTTCATTGATAAAAGACTAAACTGGATTCTCTTCTGGATGTGCCCACACATAAAGCCAATTTACAGGATGTCAATAATGTTTTCTGCAACTTCTGGGAGAAAACTTTACATGATTACTGGGAGTCATGAATTTATTCTTCCTACATTTTTCTAGTTATATGAATGCGTGAACTATGTAAGAAATGAGGTGATTCAGGTATCTAAGGTTTAATGTTATCACATCAATAACAGAATCTGTATTTCTCATGTTTAGACATATCATTAATTATAACTTCACATGCCTCCTAGACAAAGTATATGTGACCTTTTCTCATTTGTTAATCATGTGCACCCTCAACGTATCATCAAAAATAATTTCCTTAATCTTCTTCTCGCCCAAATAGCAACACAATATCTATGTGAACAAGCTGGCCCAGCCCAATTTTATTTTTCTGTCTCTGCCATACATTACAAAATCAGTATTTGCTTTCTTATTTTCCACAAAATGGCCTCTTGGTGTTGATATGTATTTCCAAAGAAAGAAAATATAAATGGGAATAATGATTTTTCAGAATGCTAATATTTTAAGTTAGATATTAAAAGGGGTTAGTTTTGTCCTATAGGGATACTTCAAACTTCAAGGTTATTGGGACAATGATAAATCTAATAATAGAATAAAACATCAACAAGATGATATTAACTACAAATATTATCCATGCCAATTTTCCACAGTAGCTCAAAACCCAACTGCAATCTTCATTATATGTCGATGTTTTAGATTTTTCTTACAAACATTATATTGATAAAGAGACACAGAAAGACCTGTGTAACAAGAACACATTTTTATTCTCTGCTTAGTATTTATTTAGCTGGAGATATTTTCTCTATCCAGTATATCCTTAAAGTCCATTTACATCTTATGTGTCCACAAGAATTCTAAGGAACTCCAGGAAAATTTTGGAACAAGTGGATATATTTTTTTTTCCAGAAAAGATACTTAATTTATAGGAACCATTTTAAACCAATAGCTAACATGGTATATCTAAATACTGGGGTCATGTCATAGCTACAATCATGCCTAATTAATATTTAATATATATTGACTGCATA
>NW_011889341.1:691908-694423 GCF_000151845.1 Pteropus vampyrus
CCCTCAGGTAAAGATGTATGAGTAGTATACCCTCTGAATCTACAGTCATCTAATTTTTTTAAAAAATTTACTCTCCAGATGATTGCTGTTTTAGATGGGTATAGGATTTCAGGATCACAGTCTTTATCTTCTAATGACTTGTAAAGTATATTCTACTTACTTTCTGCTTCCTGCATTACAGTTGAGAAAACCACTACTCTGAATCCTTTATAAACCACCTTGGAAGATTTTAAGATGTTGTCTTATTATCGGAATTCATAAATTACCCTAGGGTTATCTCTAAGTGTATACCTTTTCTCCCATCAATCTTCCCTAGGAACTCTTTCAATTTGTTGGTTCAATTAAGTGTTTTCACTGAAGAGTCCCTTCGGTTTGAATCAAGTCTTTGGGTAAAGCTAAATTTCTTTTATTTGTTTAATTCATCTTTCTTCCATATGATCCATTTTCTCTTTCCAGAATTTTTCATTTTCCCGGATCTATCTTTAGAGTTTCTCGTTTTCCTTTTTATGAGTTTTTGTTTCTACTCTATTTTAGATTTTCTTCAATGTGATTTTTTTAGTCTACTAATTCAGTTTGGTTTTCAGCATTAATCATTTTCTTTTCCATTTTAACTACTGCAATTTTGAATTCAAAATCATGTTCCAAAGAAATGCTTGCTATATTCTAATTGCATTTCTTTAAGCGCTCACTTCTGTATTTTTCACTAATTCTATTTAAATGAAGTTAAAATATATTGAAAGTTACATTGAATTTTCTCCCACATGTTACTGAGACCCTATAAATGAGTTATATTTCTCATTACTTAATCACAGTTTCCAGTTTCCCCCAGCTTCCATAAATGTCAGTTAAGAGGGTCTTTTTGAGAATGGCAAACCATCCAGAGGTAGAAGGTCACCACAAAATGAACAAGAAACCATTAGACACTACTGAGATGTTGGGAAGAAACACTTAAGCTCTCGGATTTCTTGGAGATACAAACCAAAATCTAGGAGTCAAAAAGAAAGAGCAGTTCCTTCGATTCAGCACACTGTTGAAAATAACTGGCTTTTCAATAGACAATAAGTTGATACAAAGTTTATCATAACTTTAAGGAAAGAATGTTAGATAAAACACTGAAAGCAGGACAGAATTCAAAGAAGAGATAGTTAAGGAGGCTTTTAATGGGCTTTCTTTTACACTAATCAACCACAGGCACAGACAATGTCCTTGAACCACCCTAGATGTCCTCTTTCTGATGTAGGAACCTGGCTCCATCTTTGCGTAGCTACAGGTCCCTGTAAACCACATGTACTGGGAGAAATTTATCCAGTGCAGAAATATCCCACCCCAATCAGTTTTACTGGTTCATCAGTGATTGGGAAGAACAATTCAGTACTATATAAAGTAAATTAGTAAGAATACAAGTTCAGTCCTTCTTTGAAGGGATTCATAAATTGAGGTTTCTTAGGAAACCCTGCAATACTAGTTTTTACTTCCAAACTTTGAATGGAGGCAAATCCTCTCTTCTGCTACTACTCCCTCAACTCATATTTGGCCTCAAGAAGGTAAAGTCTCTTGGATAGTCTCTGTCACAAAGATCTCAGAGAACTGGCTACCTTAGATGACCCCCTCCAGGCTCTACGAACAGGGTGATTCTACTTGCTTTTTCACTCCAAATACAAATTCTAGAGGAAAAAGGAGTCAGTACTCGAAGACCCACCTTCCGATGCCATCCAAAGGAGTAGAAGATATAGAGAGAAAGGCAGCAGAGAATATTCCTTTATCAGTGAAATGGCCACATTCAGATGCTTACTCAACTCAGTGAGAATCTATCATATTAATTTTTAAAATATGAAAATGGTGTCAGGGGAAAATGTGATCATTTTTGACTAAAGGCAGGTGTGTAAGTAGTCAACATCACGGAACCTAAATTAACCATGACACTCAGAATATACTTTAAAGATGTTTATAATAAGTAGTCTGTTGTGATTGAATCTATTAATTTATACTAAAATGAAGTATTGCCCTACTAACCAATTACCACATAAGAGCATTTTTACTGAAATGCTAATTACCTACTAACAGAAGAGCATAGATAAAAAATAGAAGTGTAAAAAAGGAAAAATCTAAACAGATTCAGTAACAGCAATCTTAATCCTATTGGTATCACATTTTAAAACTGTCAGTTCCAGCTGTAAGTTTTGTACTAAGCAGAAAACAGTAAGATAAAATAAACCTAGAAGACAATAGAAATAGGATATGTCCTTTTTATTTTTCAAGTGAAAATTTAGTTTAGCTTTCTAGGTTATTCCAGGTCAGAAATTATTTAACACTTCATTCTGCTCATTGGTAGGAAAACGATTTGTTGGTCAACATTTTTTTTAAGTGCAAGGAAAATAATCTACTCAATATCAGTTGTAATTCACTGATTTCATTGTATTTTGTTAGAGAAAAATCCCAGCAAATCACAGATCATAGCCACAAACCAGTCCTTCACATGCCAGTCAAGTTCTTTGGTTTTGACCTCCTTAGGGCT
>NW_011889341.1:695323-720433 GCF_000151845.1 Pteropus vampyrus
TTACTTAATCACAGTTTCCAGTTTCCCCCAGCTTCCATAAATGTCAGTTAAGAGGGTCTTTTTGAGAATGGCAAACCATCCAGAGGTAGAAGGTCACCACAAAATGAACAAGAAACCATTAGACACTACTGAGATGTTGGGAAGAAACACTTAAGCTCTCGGATTTCTTGGAGATACAAACCAAAATCTAGGAGTCAAAAAGAAAGAGCAGTTCCTTCGATTCAGCACACTGTTGAAAATAACTGGCTTTTCAATAGACAATAAGTTGATACAAAGTTTATCATAACTTTAAGGAAAGAATGTTAGATAAAACACTGAAAGCAGGACAGAATTCAAAGAAGAGATAGTTAAGGAGGCTTTTAATGGGCTTTCTTTTACACTAATCAACCACAGGCACAGACAATGTCCTTGAACCACCCTAGATGTCCTCTTTCTGATGTAGGAACCTGGCTCCATCTTTGCGTAGCTACAGGTCCCTGTAAACCACATGTACTGGGAGAAATTTATCCAGTGCAGAAATATCCCACCCCAATCAGTTTTACTGGTTCATCAGTGATTGGGAAGAACAATTCAGTACTATATAAAGTAAATTAGTAAGAATACAAGTTCAGTCCTTCTTTGAAGGGATTCATAAATTGAGGTTTCTTAGGAAACCCTGCAATACTAGTTTTTACTTCCAAACTTTGAATGGAGGCAAATCCTCTCTTCTGCTACTACTCCCTCAACTCATATTTGGCCTCAAGAAGGTAAAGTCTCTTGGATAGTCTCTGTCACAAAGATCTCAGAGAACTGGCTACCTTAGATGACCCCCTCCAGGCTCTACGAACAGGGTGATTCTACTTGCTTTTTCACTCCAAATACAAATTCTAGAGGAAAAAGGAGTCAGTACTCGAAGACCCACCTTCCGATGCCATCCAAAGGAGTAGAAGATATAGAGAGAAAGGCAGCAGAGAATATTCCTTTATCAGTGAAATGGCCACATTCAGATGCTTACTCAACTCAGTGAGAATCTATCATATTAATTTTTAAAATATGAAAATGGTGTCAGGGGAAAATGTGATCATTTTTGACTAAAGGCAGGTGTGTAAGTAGTCAACATCACGGAACCTAAATTAACCATGACACTCAGAATATACTTTAAAGATGTTTATAATAAGTAGTCTGTTGTGATTGAATCTATTAATTTATACTAAAATGAAGTATTGCCCTACTAACCAATTACCACATAAGAGCATTTTTACTGAAATGCTAATTACCTACTAACAGAAGAGCATAGATAAAAAATAGAAGTGTAAAAAAGGAAAAATCTAAACAGATTCAGTAACAGCAATCTTAATCCTATTGGTATCACATTTTAAAACTGTCAGTTCCAGCTGTAAGTTTTGTACTAAGCAGAAAACAGTAAGATAAAATAAACCTAGAAGACAATAGAAATAGGATATGTCCTTTTTATTTTTCAAGTGAAAATTTAGTTTAGCTTTCTAGGTTATTCCAGGTCAGAAATTATTTAACACTTCATTCTGCTCATTGGTAGGAAAACGATTTGTTGGTCAACATTTTTTTTAAGTGCAAGGAAAATAATCTACTCAATATCAGTTGTAATTCACTGATTTCATTGTATTTTGTTAGAGAAAAATCCCAGCAAATCACAGATCATAGCCACAAACCAGTCCTTCACATGCCAGTCAAGTTCTTTGGTTTTGACCTCCTTAGGGCTAAGCTTTGGGAGAATGATGCTAAGACCCCAGAGAAATCACGCTAGTGTGGGAAAGGGAGCAATCTCCCCTGTTTCCCCTCTTAGTTCTTCTGGCCGGCCTAAGAATTAAATAGACATGAGACAGATTAACAGGAGAAAATAACCACATTTAAACCACATATGTGCATACAGAGGTTCCATAAGAATATGAGACCTGGGGACATATTGGGCAGTTAAGGCTTATATGCCATTCTAGACAAGGGAGAGGGAAACAGGGGTCTGAGATTTCAAATGGAAAGTAAGTAATTAACAGGTGGATGAGAATTTGGTAAACAAATTCTTGCCTGACCCCCAGAAAGGATGGGACACACAGAATTTGTTAGAGGAATCTAACAAACAGAATTGGCAAGATTCCTCTCTGCCTGCCACAGTTAGTTCATATCATGGCAAGGTGATAGCTCCCTTCCTAGAGCAGGTTTTTCTATTTGAATTCTTCTAGGCAGGTAAAGGGGAGGTAAAATGCTCTCCGTGAGACTTTTATTTCTTAAAAACAACCAGCTTACACCAGAAAACAAAGCCTATATGATATATCAATAATCATCCTAAAAGTAAATGGACCGAACTCACCAATAAAAAGGCACAGAATAGCAGACTGGGTCAAAAAACTAAACCCAACCATATGCTGCCTTCGAAAGACACATCTCAGCTACAAGAACAAATAAAGACTTAAAGCGAAACAGTAGAAAACGATAGTACGAGCAAATGGCATCCAGAGAAAAGCAGGTATAGCCATACTTATATCTGATGAAATAGACTTCAAAATAAAAATGGTAATGGGAAACAAAGATGGACATTTCCTATATGCTCCCAATTAGGGAGCACCAAAATATACAGAGCAACTACTAACAGAACAAAAGAGAAAAACCAACAAAAACACAATTATAGTAGGGGACCTAAGTACCCCATTGACAGCTACGGATAGATCATCCAAACAGAAGATTCTTCTGTCCTTCCCAATGGCACATGGAACATTTTCAAAGATATACCATAAGTTTGGACACAAAACTAGCCTCGACAAACTTAAAAAGATTGAAATCATACTAAGCATATTCTCTGAACACAATGCTTTGAAACTGGAGATCAACTGCAAAAAGAAAGCAGGAAAAAACACAACTATGTGGAGATTAAACAACATTTTACTAAAGAATAACTGGGTCAAAGAAGAAATAAAAGAGACGATCAAAAGATACATAGAAACTAATGAGAATAAAAATACAACATACAAAACTTTTGGGATACAGCAAAAGTGGTAATAAGAGGAAAGCTCATATCATTACAGGCCTACCTCAAGAAACAAGAAAAATACCAAATAAACAACCTAACATTACATCTTAAAGAACTAGAAAAGCAACAAATGAAGCCCAAAGTCAGTAGAAGGAAGTAAATTATATAAATTATAGCAGAATTAAATAAAATTGAGAGAAAAACACATGAGGAAAAATTAATGCAACAAAGAGCTGATTCTTTGAAAAAGATCAATAAAATTGACCATCCTCTGGCTAGACTAACTAAGGAATAAAGAAGAAAGACACAAATAAACAAAATCTGAAATGAAAGAGAAGTTATGACAGATACAACAAAAATACAAAAGGTTATACTATAAAAGATTATATGCCACCAAATTTAATAACCTAAAATAAATGGACAAGTTCTTAGAAACACATAACCTTCCTAGACTGAATCACAAAGAACTGGAAAATCTAAATAGACCAATCAGCAGTATGGAAATTGAAACGATCATCAAAAACCTACCAAAAAGTAAAAGTCCAGGACCAGATGGCTTCACCAGTGAATTCTACCAATCATTCAAAGATGATTTAATACCTGTTCTTCTCAAACTCTTCCAAAATTCTGAAGAGGAAATACTTCCTAACTCATTTTATGAAGCCAACATTAACCTGATACCAAAACCCGATAAGGTAGCACGAATAAAAAAATCTACAGACCAATATCTCTGATGAATACACATGCAAAAACTGTAAACAAAATACTAGCAAATCAAATACAACAATACATTAAAAAGATTACACATCACATGAAGTGGAGTTCATTCCTGGGGCACAAGGATGGTTCAATATACATAAATCGATCAATGTGATACACCACATAACCAAAATAAAGGATAAGTCATATGGTCATATCAATAGGTGCAGAAAAAACATTAAACAAGATAAAACATCAATTTATGATTAAAACACTTAATAAAATAGGTATAGAAGGAAAGTACCTCAATGTAATAAAGGCCATATATGACAAACCCTCAGCTTACATCATACTTAAGAAAGAAAAACTAAACCTCCCCTCTAAGATCAGGAACAAGACAAGGCTGACTTTTGTCATCACTCTTATTCAATATAGTGTTGGAAATCCCAGCTAGAGCAATCAGGCCAGAGAATTAAATAAAAGGCGTCCGAATAGGGAAAGAAGTCAAATTGTCATTTTTTGCAGGTGACATGATTCTCCATATAGAAAACCCTAAAGACTCCACCAAAAAACTATTAGAAACAATAAACAAATACAGTAAAGTTGCAGAGTACAAAATAACGTACAAAAATCCACAGTGTTCCTATACAATAATAATGAAATTTCAGAAGAAGAAATGACAAAAAACAATTCCTTTTGCAATTGCAACAAAAAGAATTTAAAAAACTTAGGACTAAACCTAATGAAGCATGTGAAGGACCTATACATTGAAAACTAGAAGAACTATGAAAAGAAATCAAAGAAGACCCAAAGAAATAGAAAGATATTTTGTATTCATGGATTGGAAGAATAAACATAATTAAAATGGTCATATTACCCAAAGCAATATACAGATTTAATGTAATCCCCATGAAAATCCTGATGATAATTTTTAGAGAAAGAGAACAAAAAAAAAAATCGTCAGCTTTGTTTGGAAACACAAAAGACCCTGAATATCCAAAGCAATCCTGAGAAAAAAGAACAAGGCCTGCTTGACTTCAAATTATACTACAAAGCAACAGCAATCAAAATAGCATGTTATTGACAGAAAAACTGACACACAGACCAATGGAACAGAATTGAGAGCCCAGAAATAAATCTGAATGTATATATGGGCAAATAATTTTTGACAAAGGAGCCAAAAATACACAGTGGAGAAAAGAAAGCCTCTTCAATAAATGGTGCTGGGAAAACTGGAAAGCCACATGCAGAAGAAAAAACTAGACTGCTATATGTCACCACACATCAAAATTAACTCAAAATGGATTAAAGAGCTAAAGATAAGACCTGAAACAATAAATAACATAGAAGAAAACATAGGTACTGAATCCATGAACCTTGCAATTAGAGAAGATTTTATGAATCTGACCTTAAAGGCAAGGGAAGTAAAAGCAAAAGTAAATCTAAAGGGAACAATATCAAATTAAGAAGCTTCTGCACAGCAAAAGAAACCATGATCAAAACAAAGAGGCATCAAACTGAGTGAGAGAAGATATTCACAAACAATACTTCTGATAAGGGGCCAATATCCAAAGTATATAAATAATTCATATTTCAACTCGACAACAAAACCCCAAACAATCCAATTAAAAAATGGGCAGAGAATCTAAAAAGACACTTTTCTCAAGAAGACATACAAATGGCCAATAGACATATGCGAAGATGCTGAACTTCAGTAGCTATTAGGGAAACGCAAATCAAAATCACAATGAGATACCACCTCACACTTGACAGAATGCTATCATCGACAGGACAAGGAACAACAAGTTTTGCAGAGAATGTAGGGAAAAAGGAACCCTCATACACTGATGATGGGAATGTAAACTGGTATAGCTTCTATGGAAAACAGAATCATTTCTCAAAAAATTAAGAATAGAATTACCATATGACCCAGCAATCCTTCTGGGTATATACCCGCCAAAATTTGAAAACAGTTATCCATAAAGATATAGGTACTCTGTATTCATTGCAGCATTATTCACGGTGGCCAAGACATGGAAACAACAAAAATGCCCTTCAATCAATGATTGGATAAAGAAGATGTGGTACATAGATACAATGGGAATGTTACTCAGCCATAAGAAAAGATAAAATACTGCCCTTTGCTACAACATGAATGGATTTTGATTGTCATGCTAAACGAAGTCAGACAGAAACAGTTAAAAACCATATGATTTCACTCATATGTGGCATATAAAACTGAAAGCAACAAACAAATGAAACAAACAAAAACTCATAGAAAACAGACGATAGTTTAGTAGTTACTAGAGGGAAAGGGGGAGGGGGAGGTAAGGGTAAAGGGGGTTAAATATATGGTGACAGAAGGAGATTTAACTTTGGGTGGTGAACACGCAATGCAATATCCATATGATATATTATTGAATTGTGCACTTGAAATGTATGTAGTTTTATAAACCAATGTCACCCCAATAAATTTAATAAAAATAACCAGCTTAAAATAATCAATATCCCCTAAAAAGGCATATTTTGGGGTAGCAAAACTCCACTCTAGCTTATCAGGTCACTGCCAATATGTGTTTTTGAATCATTGGAATCCTATTGAATGAAATACCAAAGGTTAACTCAATGGAGAGATAACAGTCTTTTAAGCAAATGGTTCTGAAACAAATGGATGTCAATACACTAAAGAAACAAACAAACAAAAACACCTATACACACAGTTTACAGTTTTACAAAGATTTACTCAAATTAGATCATAGACCTAATTGTAAAATGTAAAACTATAATACTTCTAGTAGAAAACACAGGAGTTTTTACCACCCAACACCAAAAGCACGACAAATGAAAGAAAAATTAATAATTGGGCTTTATTAACATTTAAGAAAGAAAACAAAACTTCTGCTCTGAGAGAATAAAAAAATTAAGCCACAGACTGGAAGAAAATATTTACAAAACATATATTTGGTTAAGGACTTGTATCTAAAATAAAGACATATTAAAAATAAAAAATAAGTAAACAAGAAAATTAAGAAAGAGAAAAAGACATGAACAGACACCTTACCAAGGAAAATATACAAACTGTAAATAATCACATGAGAAGAGGAGGGTAGATAAGCTGAGCAAGTGAAGCGCAGAGATGATAACATTGTAAAAAATTAGATAAAGGGTATATGACATCTCTGTGTATTACTTCTTACTGCTGCATGTAAAACTACAATGATCTCAAAATAAAACGTTTAATTTAAAAAAGAAACCAGACGAAACCAATTTTAGTAACATATTTCATGTAACCCAAGCTACCTAAAATATCATAATTTCAACACGTAATCAATACAAAATAGTATTAAGATGTTTTGCGTTTTTTTGTATTAAGCCTCCAAAGTCTGATATATGTTACACCAACAGCTTATCTTAAATCAGATGCTCCTTTTCCTCAGGAATGCTGACTTCTTTTTACATTTCATAAAACTTAATGTTGAAATTTTATATTCATATATTCAAGTTATTGCAAACACACTTAAATATCTCTAATAATTGAAATAGCAAAAAAAAAAAAAGCATTTTCCTTTAACATCTCTATCCATGTGGCCAAAACTGGCTCTTCTTTTTTAGAAAAATCGATTTTATTTTGAAGCAAAAACACATCAGTTCCAAATGACATTTGTCCAAATGAATTAAATTCACTGTCTTGTGTCAATTCAATAGTATCAATATTGAATTCAAAGAAGGTATTTCATAAGTAACTCTAAATGTATCAACATATATAAAATATTCTTCACATTTGTCTTGTAGTTTTTACAGTCAATGTCTTGAACGCTGTCAATTACAAGTAATGCCTTCCATATGATGATTTATGATAGGAAAATGTGTAATATCATTATTATTGATACATATTTTGAAAAGTTTCTATTCCACATAATTTTTTATACTCTCTGGCTAAGTCACAAGCTTTTCCTTTCTTTGAAGCTTCAATCCTGTTTCATTGAAATGCAAGGTAGTGTTGGTGAGAAAACAAATTAATTATGTCTTAGATTATGAATATATGGCAAGGGTTCCTTTTTTTAAAAGAAAATCTTGAATTGGAGTTAATGGTACAGTAGATCTTTGTAACACTCTTCCATAACTCGAGCAACAAGCATTGGAAAGAGCATAAAATCACTGCTTGCTATTGTCCATTACTTTTGCCATTACTGGTGATTACTCATAACATTGCAGGCATATACTAAACGATTTCACCACCATACTCCTGATATAGATTTGCAGGGAATGAAGTTATAAGGGAAACATCATCCATAAATCCAGATGTTTTGCCTAACATAACTGGAACAGCATATTTTGATACAACTTGTTTTTCTTATCTAGCTGAATCTCTTCTTTGATGGATGTAAAAGATTCAAAACTATCCCGTGAGTTTGATTTCTAGGCTGAAAATTAATACTTCTTCACAAACAGAAGTACTTTGCCTCAAAATATATTCAAAGTATTAATTGGCCAGTGTCTCATATCACATGGAATGGTGACCTCTGAGTTGAGACATGTTCCAGTAGGTCTTTTGGAGTACTATGTGGGCTCCGTAACTAGAAGAATCACGTCAAAAAACAAGGGAGTCCAAGAAGGGTTAAAGAAGTACAAATTAGTAGTTGATAGTTGGTTACAGGGATGGGGAGCACAGCAGAGGGAATGCAGTTAGCATTAATATGATGGCTAGGTGGAGGGCCAGGGGAAGGAGGGAGCAATTGGGGGGATCGTTTTATGAACTATATAGATGTCTAACCAATGTACTGTATACTCGAAACTAATTTAAATAAATAAATTTAAGAAAAAAAAAAAACAAGGGAGTCTGTGTCCATGATGCACTATACCTGGTACTGACTGCAAATTTAACCTAAGAGCTCTCCGATTACGGCTATCTGAAAAATGGAATACGTCACATGGATAGACTGCAAAGTTTTCCAGATTTGAACTGTTCGATTGCAGTCAGGGTGTTTACTTGGTAGGGATCCCACTTGTTCTTTTTGATTGGTATGGAATTTTCAGCAGCAGTCATAAAAACAGTAGTATAATAAAAACAATTCTCTTTGCCTCTGCCTACTTTATCTTGATACTAGTTAGAGACTGGATCCAGAGCATCAGGAAAAATATCTTCTCAAAGCATCATTTTCCTTGTGGTTGTCACAGTACCTAATTCTAAACATCAACCATAACAATAGAACCTAGACAGAGTATCGTTTCTTATTATTTTGAAAGTAACTTGTCTCTAATAATTCTTTACCTGTATTCATAACAACTGGAACTCCATTTCAATGTAGGTTTGCTCAAACTGCATCTCTTTGGCCTTCTACATCCACAAAAAAATACTTGAGGAGAAAGATAGTTTCACACCACATCCCGTCAACTCATAGTACCTACAATCAATATATAAAAAAATGGTCACTCAAGGCAGTGAATACAATTTGTCTCCAGAGATAGGGACATCAATCAAATTATTTTGGTTCTTCTCCTAACCTTAAGCATATTAGGGCCAAGCTATTGGTCTTCAAAAAACTTTTGCTTTGCTACAAACCCAGTGGAAACATCAGCTCCTACTTGTCCGTGTCTATTTTTGCCTATGCAGCAAACTTTGACTCTCGGCTATTCTATCGAACTCTTATTTGCAAGAGACAAATATACTTCCTGGTAATTTAGAGACACTAAATAAATAAGAAACATTATTAGTAAACTCTACAGTGGACACCAATATTTTGAAGCAGGAAATATCTTTGTCATGAGTACTGAGGTACAATATTTGTTTCCATGTTGCCAAGATTTTATCACCTGAAAAGTCGATCACCTCCAGGCATGTCCACAATGTAGGGTACATCAAAGATGAATGTAAGAGATTTGGGGTTTCCTGCATCACCTTCATTAGTATGAAATGAGCGTTATTTTTGTGTATAGGTTCATATTTTCAGTGACTCTTCAAATATTTGATAGGGATGCTGATCAATGCCTTCGAGTGAGACAAAGGAAAAAAGGGCCACATACAGCCTTGGCATTTTACGGACTAAAAAATAGAGAACCTGGCACATTTTGTGAGTCCTTTAAGTTCATTACAGATAAAATAAGTATTGTTCACAAGCGGTCATATCATAAGCAATTTAGTTGGGTCAACAATCCAAACCTGACCAATTCTCCTGGCCCAATTATAACTGGGGATCCGCAGGCCATTCTTTTCTTCTTCAGTTTCTGTACTTGTGAGCATTGAATCTCACAGGCATAGCATTTTCTTCCTGGAGTGCTTTCCTAATAATCTCTCCGCTTTCTTCAATTATATCTTTCCTCTGTTTAATTTTTGCCTCCCTTGGAAAGGCTTCCTTGATGGCCTAGGCTTTAAAGCTCAGAAAGTCTATAGCAATTTTTGTGTATAAAGACTTGAGTGGTATTTATCATGTGCCGGAGCCCAAGCCATCTATCTTTTTGTGGACCCGAGACCTAGCACAGGGCTCTACAAACAGGAAGTATGCAGTACACGTGTGCTGCTGCACTCAGATAAGCTCATCATTATGCCAGAGTGAAACACTCCTTTTACTGGATAAAAGAATTAGGTGATAGAATATCATGGTGAAAGAGAAAACTGTCATTTTTTTATAATTTCAAATATATGAAACGTCTTTTTTTAAATGTTATCTATTATTAGTTTCAAGTATAGAGTACATTGGTTAGACATTTATATAGTTTATGAAATAATCCCCCTAATTGCTCTATCTCTCCTCTGGCTCTCCACCTAGCCATTATATTACTGCTGACTGCATTCCCTATGCCGTGCTCCCCATCCCCGTGACCATCTATCAGCTACTAATTTGTACTTCTTTAACCCTTCACCCCTTTCTCCTAGCCTCCCCAACCCTGCTCCCTTCTGGCCATAACCAAATTTTCCTCTATATTTGTGAGTCTGTTTTTGATTAGTTTGTTCTTTTTGTTCCTTAGCTTCTGCTATAAGTGAATTCATATGGTATTTATCTTTCTCTGTCTGACTTAATGAAATGCTGTCTCATCTACAGCCTACACCAGACCTAAATAGTGAGGTACCGTCATTTGAATTGCTCAAACGGAAAACAAATAAATAAACCAAACCCCTACACAGCATGTCTGGATTGAATATTGGAACCTAACAGCAAGCTGTTTGTATCTTTAGGCCAAGTAGAACACTGACTTTGCCTTCATGTCATTCCCTTGGAGTGTACAATCTGAGCTTGGTGAAAGCACAGACTACAGCTTAGAAGCCTCTCTAACCTCTCTCAGCCCAGTGTTTAAACTACAGATTTATACAACACATTGTTCAGAGACTGAATGCTAAATTAGTGGGTTTTAATGTGAGATACACGCCCTTGGAGTACACAGAGAAATTCCAAGTGGTCCACAGGCATGGCTACATCTAAGGGCATCAGAGTCCCGATCCTCCACTTTTTTATGTATCCTTTCTCAAACTAACCTGTCTGACCACCTCTCTCATCCGGGCATCATGCAGGTTCAGCTCACAAATGTCCACCTGGAAACTGACTTTGTCTCACTTTACAAAAGAAAAGCATCCAAATCACCCATCTGAAATCTTACTTTAGTGCCTAAGGTTATATGATGGCCTCCCAGGTGCTAAGCATAGGGAGAATTTGGAATATCAGTGGAACTTCTTTTAAACAAAGAGTGGTATTAGATGTGGGATTTGGACCCATTTGGGGAAGTTCTAAGTCCAGATATATTGTGGAATGGGGTAGTAATGAAAGGAAATTTTGTTTAGTGAATTCTCTTCCTCTATATCCCAAGAATTTTCAAAAATTTCATTGATCGGTAGAATTTTGTCAGAACAAATCAAAGAGATCATCGTTAAGAAATATGGATGGCGATGATGCTCTATTTAAGATAGGCGACAAACTCAAGGTAATGTTTTAGGCCTTATCCATCTTAGATTTAGAACTCAAAAGGGGGATGCACTCATGGAGACTGTATTAAAATACTTATTTCAATTGGAAAAAAATGAAGTCAGACTTTTCCTGACAGAGTCTGATTGGTTAGACAGTGAAGACTGTCTTTGGTAATTAGTTTATTTGACAATTTGATCTTTAAATTATGAATAAGCTATAGCTGCAGCCCCGCAGTTTTGAGAAGCAATATATTCAAAGTTCGTGATAAGGTGAATCATTTTATATTTAAAACCTTTTATTTTCAAAGGTGAGTTGAAATGAACAATACTTAATTCCTCCAAACTTTCCAAGTATATAAAGGTGCCTATAAATAAAAGAGAAATACATATAAATAGGACATATTTAAATTTTTCAGAATAATTATGGACACATATATCTCATGAGCGCAGGGGTTTTTATTTTCTTTGGCTTATTGCTTTATAATTTTAGTCCACAGCAGTGTCTGACACATAGTAGGTACTCGATAAATATTTGTTCATAAATGCATAAATTACTTTGTATTTACCTGGTACTGGTTCTAGGCATGTTGAAGAAAGAGCATGATTTCACATTTTGGAATCTTCTTTTACTCTTTTACAATTTGCCACCTTGCAAAGTTGACATAGTTGAACCCTTCACTTTAATTTAGTGATGTTTAGTTGTCTTTTTCTCCTGGATTTCACTCACAATTTGTTCATTATGAATTTTTTTGATTTAAGAGAAAAAAAGTTTTGTGATACGCCTTCATTCAATTAAGTTATCTTGCCAACCCAGGCTTTGGAAAGACTTTTATATCTCCTATATTTATTAGAAAAATGAAAACAAAGAAAAATTTAATGACCTGAACACACTGCTACTTTTAGTCAGTGTATAGTGCCCTTGGTCGTAATCATAATATGCTCTCTAGGAAACCAACTAGCCTAACAAGAGTTGCATCAAAAAAAATTACCTTGGAATCAATTTAACCAAGGTGATGAAAGATCTGTACACTGAAAACCATAAGACATTGATGAAAGAAACTGAAGAAGACACAAATAAATGGGAATATAGTCCATGCTCAAAGATTGGAAGAATTAATATTGTTAAAATGTCCATACTACTCATAGCAATTTATAGATTCAGTGCAATCCACATCAAAATTCCAACTGCATTTTTCACAGAAATAAAAAAAAATATTTTAAAATTTGTGAGGACACACACACACACACATACAAAACAAATAGTCAAAGTAATCTTGAGAAGAAACAACAAAGCTGGAGGCATCAAGCTTCCTGATTTCAAACTATTCTACAATGTTAAAATAATCAAAACGATATGGTACTGGCATAAAAACAGATACATAGATCAATGGAACAGAATAGAGAGCCCAGAAATAAACTCATGCACATATGGTTAATTAATTTACAACAGAAGCCAAGAATATACAATGGAGAAAGGACAGTCTCTTCAATAAATGGTGTTGGGAAAACTGGACAAGCACATAAAAAAACAAAACTGGAACCCTATCTTTGCCCGTACACAAAAACCAACTCAAAATGGATTAAAGACTTGAACATTAGACCTTAAACTATAAAACTCCTACAAGAAACATAGCAAGTTACATCCCTGACATTGGTCTTAGCAATGATATTTGGATTTGACACCAAAAGCAAAGGCAACAAAAATAAAAATAAGTGGGACTACATCAAACTAAAAAGCTTCAGCACAGCAAAGGAAATCATCAACATGAAAATACATGAAAAGACAACCTACAGAATGGGAGAAAATCATTAATCTGATAAGAGTTAATAACCAAGATATATAAAGAACTCATACAAGTCAGTAGCAACAAACAAACAATCCAACTGAACTGAAAAATGGGCAGACGACCTGAAAAGACATTTTCCAAAGAAGATATAAATGGCCAACAGATACATGAAAAGGTGCTCAACATCTTTAATCATCAGGGAAATGCAAATTGAAACCATGAGATGTCACCTCACACCTGTTAGAATAGCTATTATCGAAAACACAGGAGAGAATAAGTGTTGGTGAAAATGTAGAGAAAAGGATAGGAATGTAAATTGGCATAGGCACTATGGAAAATAGTTTGAAAGTTCCTAAAAAATAAAAATAAAGCTACTATATGATCCAGCAATTCCACTTCTGGGTATATAGCTAAAAGAAATGAAAACAGGATCTCAAAGACATATCTCACTCCCACGTTCATTGCAGCATTCTTCACAATAGCCAAGATATGGAACATCCATCAACAGATAAAGGATAAATAAGATGTGGTACATACATACAGTGGAATATTATTTAGCCATGAGAAAGAAGGGGAATTCTGCCATCTGCATCTACACTGATGGACCTAGAGGGCATTATGCTAAGTGAGATAAAGTCAGACAGGCAAAGACAAATACCATATGACCTCAGTTATATGTGGAATCTAAAATAAAAGTCAAATTCTCAGAAATAGAGAGTAGAAAAGTAGTTTCCAGGGATGCAAGTGGGGAAAATAGGGAGAGGTTGATATAAAACATGGGGACTATAGTTGACATGACACTGTACTGTATAATTAAAATTTGCTAAGAGAGTAAAATTAAATGTTCTCACTAAAGAAAAAATAAATGTATGAGGTGATAGGTGTGTTAATTAACTGGATTGTGAGAATCCTTCTACAATTAAAAGAAAAATTGGCCAAGCAAACACACTAGCTTACTACTCTGATACGGGTTTGCTTCATATGGATCATTCGGGGGTCAAACAAGAATTCTATTATATTTAAATTTTTTTATTTAAAAACCCTCATAAAATCTTAAATCATCTTTTCTGATACACAGAAATAATACAGGTTATATACTTTCTTGCTTTTGAAACTAAAGGTTTGTGCCCAGATATGAACTCATTGCTTCCTTTTCTTGTTTTGTGAAATTTTTGATCGTTTGCTTCTGGAATGAAAGCTGCAAAAGATCTGCTCCATTAGGTGCAAAGTCCATTGTCTACTTCATATTCTTTTCCTAAGTTCCAAACATAGGTTCTGACATAGAGAAGATGCTCAGAAACATTTATCAAATGTATGTATGTATGTATGAATATATATGTACACATATTGGTACAGTGGATTTTCTAAACAGTACAAGCCAGAACGGTAAAAATCTTAAAATTATGCAATACGAAGAAAAGTTGAAACTTGGTAATTGTTACCTTGAAAAATAGGAAATTCATGGTTGAATGACAGCTATCATTTTCTATGTGAAAGATAGTCATATGTATACCACAATGGGATTTGGACAAATGATTAAAAATGATAAGAACTATAAACCCAAAGAAGTACATTCCTAACAATTCAGGCATATAACTAGAAATATTCAATTCCCTATAACTAGAAAAATTCACCTATCATTTTCAAGGATGTTGTAGGTTATATTCATTTTGAAGCACAATATTAGATATCTTTAATACCTGTTATTGAATAAAAATTCCATAATTCTACGAATCCTATGATTCTCTTCTGTTGAACACATATGTGCCCATCACTGACAGATAGTCTTACCTATTGTTTTCTAGTCATACGTGAGAAATCTTATTATCACCTCTTGTTTACATATTACTAAACTGAGGTATTTTAAGTAACTTCCCCATGCTACCACAGGTAGCTAGTGGGTGAGTTAGGACTTGAAATCCTTTCAGGCTGGCTCTAAGTTTAGATTGACTAAAATAACTCTCACCTGTATTTTTTATTGTAACAACTAAATATTTGGTGGTTGGGTAGAGTAAATCATCATTTTAGAACAGGAAATGTTCAAATATGCAAAATCTAAGGTCAACTTATCTAAGACTATATAGTTAATTATTAGCATCAAAACTGGATCTTGAACTCAAAATCTCCAACTCCCAGTAAAGATTTGTACAGTTAAAAGAAAAGTGTAAGCAGGAAAAGCCAAACTCTCTAAACTTTTTTTTTGTAAATGCGGTGAATTCAACAACCCAATGACAGTTGATGTAGGAGAATTCTTTAGTGTTAGCAATTACAATATCCTCACAGGGTTTGAGCCTTCAAAATCCCTGCCTTTAGCCATGATGTATGAACTGAGACAGGAAGAAAGAAGAACTGAAGGGCTTTGGGAAGATTTGTATGGTCAGCACTTGTGCCAAATTGCCCCATGGATTCTCAAGCTCAGTGAGTTTTACATTATGCGAAAATTTAAATCCCACTGCTGTAGTTTACAGACATTTTTGTCTTCTGTTTTCAGCAGAAATTGGAAATAAGTCATCTAAAACTTGTATGATAATCCTCACCCTGTAAACCTTACACAGCTTTAGTGAAGTCCAAATGATCAAAGCCAAGGTAGTTAAGAAACTTTATCTACAGATGGAAGAGTGTCAACCTATTATGAGAAAGCAGTAGAGGACCTGGTATTTTTCCTTTAGGGAGCCAACAATTTATTCTATTGATTATCCAGTTATATCTTGGTTGAAGAGTACCTTCATTTTGTTTGCTCAGAAACAATTAAAAAAACTGATTGCTTGGATGTTTGAAGACAAATTGGCATAACGAGGTGCTGACTGAGTCAGAGTTTTGTTCTAACTATGTGTGGCTGTGTGGCTAAGAAAAGACAAGTCCCGCTTCTCAGGTAATTGTTCGTCACATCAGCAATCTCTGAACACTCCAGAACATTCTCAAGATTAGCTTTGAAATGAGAGTCTTGTAAAAGTTTGCCGTTGGCAGCAAGATGCCCCTCATGGAAGAGAGAGCATATGAATCAATCTTCACAAAAACTCAGTCAGAGGTCATATTTTTGAACATTTTTTGAAATCATTTTTCTTAGCTATTGATTGGATTTTGAATTGTGTTTTTGGCGCCAAGATAAAAGTTTATATGTACAATAAATTAAATTGATTTAGAGGACTTCATATTGGAAAAAAAAAAGGAGGGCTGTCAGTTGAGAGATAATATTACTTTTTAGGCCAGAATATAGCTCAAATGCAAGCTGATAACAGTTTTTAATTTATTCTAACTTTTGATAAGTTTTAAGCTTTAATGCTTATACTGTAAAAGGCCATGTGTTTCAAAAATTGATAAACCAATGGCCTATGATCAAAAGAAATTTGCTGAAAGCATATCATAGCTACTTTTTGTAGTGAATTATCATCATGTAATGCCACAGCACCAAACAGTAGTTATCCCCCATCGCTCTGGTGACAATTACTGAAAGGCTACAGGTGACAATCCAGCATGTCTTTTAAGAACAATATATTAAGTCCTCTCTCTGGACTGAAGCTATAGAATTGTTCCTTTATTCAGTTCATTCATCGTAAGAATATGATAACTATTTTCATCTTTGAAAACTAGCCAATTTTTACCCGAGCTTATTTCTTTCTGAAAATGCCTTATTAAAATATTTGAAGTCTAACACAATGCAAGTGTAATCAACACATGTTAAATTCTGACTCTCTCATCAACTAATTCCTCTGGAGCTACAGGAAGAGTAGGTCTATATTCTGCCTTCCAACTTATTACAGGTCAGAGTTTTATTAACTATTTCCAATGGCATACTGTGTTCTACACATTCTAGTCTGTAATATGTTTTCTCACCATCCACTGCCTGAGATCTAAATCTATAATCTATGCCACATAGTTTAGTTTGTTATATCAGTGCTCCATTTTTATGTCACATTCTTTGTTAGGCAGAAAAGTAATGCTAGCTGCTGTAACAAAAAAGTTAAAATCTCATTGCTTTATCACAGTGAAAATATATTCTCACTCATTTCATAATCCAATAAGGTGGTTCCAAGCTGGCAACTTCCACTTGGTTTTTCAGAGACTCGGGCTCTTTCTATCTTATCATTTTTCTCTTCTATGTCCTTGATGTCATCTTAATACAGAGAGTAAATGAAGAAAGAGAGAGAATATAAGATTACTTGTGTAAATTATACAGGCCAAGACATGGAAGTGCTGTTTACATTCTATTGGCTAAAATTCACTAGAAAAACTGGCTTACAGTAGGAAAAATATACAGTAGAAAAGGACTACATTTTGCTCTTAAGAAGATGAAAGGTGGATTTCATCACACAAAATACCAGTAAATCATCTTGTGGGATGGATACAGATCGTGAATTTCCTCTTAAAATCTGAGGCCTTATTTAACTGGTACATCCACAGATTTTGCAACTTTACATATACCCTCTTATATATCCATAACAGTAAGGCACACTAGGTCCCATATATCTTGAGAAGTTACACAAACAGGAAAGGGATTTTTCCATGGCAAAATTTCCCAGCGATACCATTAAGAGAGAGGAAATTGTAGTAATAGGGTTAACCTTATGAACTTTATACTTTCGTGATTTATTAAAAAGTAAAGTAACCCCATCAAACTCAAATGGTGGGTAATTTTTTGAGAAAATCTGATCAGGCTCCAAAGGTAACTCAAGCAATGTTGAAATCGCTAAAAAGCTATCCCAGGATAGTAAAATATCCCTCTCATAAGAATTTATTCCACATGCAATTCAAGCCGGATATTTAAAAAATAAAATAGTCTGGGGAAAACGAAACAAACAAACAAACAAAATATGCAAATAAACTCCATACTTCCTTCCCTGAGGTGAAATCCTGTATTAAGATTATATTTATAATTATTATCAATCCTATCTTTCAATTCTTCTTCCTGAAACTCATCCTCTTTGACTACAGAAATCTGGTGAATCCTCTTAGTTCTAACCTGTACTGTCCTCGATCTGTTGCAATTCATTTCGTTAAAGATATATTGAGTGTCCAATATGTGAAATTCACTGTACTAGTCACTGTTAGTCAGAATCATGTGTAAAATATGCTCTAGATCCTTCCCCAAGGAATTTACATTTAATTGAAGAAACAGACATGCTCAAAAACAAATAATGACAATTATAATAAATACTTTCCCCAGTGCTTATTATCTTCCAGGAGCTATTATAATTACTTACAAGGGTTTTCTCACATAACCCTCTAAAGTACTATTTATATATGATTTATCACAACAACCTTATGAAGTATTATAACTACCCCCAGTTTACAGCAGATCAAAAAAAGGTAAAGAGAGGTTAAGCGACTTCTCCAAGGTCACAAATCAAATAAATATATTTTTCAAAAGACAGAAAGTGATAAGAAAATATAGATCCACCCAAAGTATCATTTTAGTACAGAAAAGAGAGCTTTGTTTTGATTTAGGAATACAGGGAAGACTTCCTGGAGGAGGTGGCTTTGGGGTTGGGCCCTAGATACTGCATTCTAATAGTTCTATTTCTCTTCCTGCTTCTTTCCACAGCACTGCACTAGCTCCTTTTCTATTGCTCATCGCTTGAATGTTGGCTCCAAGGTTAAGTCAGGGCCTTCTCTTTTTTTCTCTTCCCTTCCTTTTCTATATACCTGTGATGATCTGAAGTATTCCTGGAATTTATTTCATTCCTTCATTAACCATTTACATTCTAAGACTTCAAAGAACTTTTATTTATATAGGTTTTACCTCTCAATATATTCCATATTAGACATTAAAACTAGGAAATTTAATACTAACTTATTAATTAGCTTTTCAACAATAACGATAATTACATTTCAACATAAGTGGCATATAAAAAGTGATTATACTTTCCAAAACCACAATAAATGTAGTGAGAGAAACAGCATTGTTTTAAATTTTTTCATAATATCCTTAATATCTGGCTTCATAAAAGACTACTGGGTTTTCTATATGTTTATATGTTTCTGCATTCAGTCTGCTGTCATAAATCGTTTTGGTTGAAATATGTAAAAAAAAAAAAACCTAACCTCATGAAGATACTTAATTCAAAAATGAAAGAACATTTTAATAGTCTTTTCAGATAATTAGATACTTTCCTTTGATACTACACAGAAACTCAACAAACAATTGTTTCGAAAGGTTAGGTACATTGTAGACTCTAAAGCCATATGGATTAAATTTTCATTATTGGTTACATTAAAATCCATTGGCCTATCTTGCTCTTTGAGTGGGTCTTTTATGCATATTTGATTTCTAATATCATGAATGAGTCATTTTGGAAGATGTTCTTAAGAGTTACGCAGTTCTTCCAACCAGTAAATATTTCATTATACGATATCAAAAATCATATCCATTAATATTGCCACCAGTCTCATCAGAAAAGATTTCATGTATTGGGAAGCCGTCAAACTTACAGCGACAGATACACAGTTTCCAAAATTATATTTTTTCACTCAAAATTTTACCACTGGGAAGAAATACTATTTCTAATACTAGCTCATTTACATCATTTTCAATAAAATGTCTGCCAAATACCAGAGTCTGAGTAACTATAGTTGGTCAGTCAGTTGTTCTTTAACGAAAAAATGGTATTCCATAACAGAAAGCAGCTACTTTGGCTCTCAACTCAGTCACGTAAAAAGTCCTTTCTGTTAAGAGATAACCATAGTACTGTGGTATGTGGCAGAAGCAGTTTATCCAAAAAGCATGACTCCCAGTTCCCACCCTAAGAGACCAGACAGTAGAGGTAGCTGCTCCCTTCTGTTGAGAGTCTTTGATGTCAGAAGACCCGCAAGATGGTTGCCTAGGTGGGAACCAACGAAAACCGAATGAGCCACATGATAGAGCTCTACTTGGCTCCTTCTAATGTCCAGTCTAACACCAGAGACTCAACTTTGTAAAAACACCAGATGCTGGAACCTGCAGAGAGGCAGACATGAATAATTCGTTCAACTTCTTGTTTCCTGTTATTGGGTTTTTACCTTCCTTGTCAATACTATTGACAGGAGAGCTTGAGACCCTCAGAATTCGGGGGGAGGGAGGTGTTAATGATAATGTATATCCTATATTTCAAACCATCGTCCATCAGTCTGTTCAGTCTTTATGAGAATGCCATGTGTCCCCCCCACCCCCGCCACCCCAATCACACCTGTAAAGATTCAATTGAAGGCATATGCTATAGCATTTGAATACTAGGATATGGTATTCTCTTTAAATCTTTCTTACTTTAGACTGTTGCAATCATTATGTTGCCCACTTCTTAGTCTCTAATATTGGCCACTGCTAGAGCATGCTACACAGCCATATTGCCAACATTGTTTTAAATGTAGCTCTAAACACATTCCTTCCTTGTTCAAAAAGTTCTCTTAGCTCGGCTTGCTAAAAAATCCCCTCAGCCATCTTCTCTGTCTCAGGAAATGAAAGCTCATTCTCCAAGGCCAAATGTTTGTATTGCCTATGACACAGCAGTGCTTAATCATAGGTAACCATCTTGAAATGCCTAAGTTAAAATATCATTTTATTCCTGAAACCCTCCATGATTACCCAGTCTATGTCATTTTATTAAAAAAATATATTGAATATCTAAATCTATAAAACACACTATTCTAGAAACTCGTAGAGCAATGAACAACATACATAATGATCCTGCCCTCAGGAAACTTACAGTCTACTGTGGAGATAGACAATAAAAAATAAATCCATGGCAAATGTTGGGTAGTGATAAGACCTATGAAGAAAATAAATGAGTGGCTGAGGGTTAGAGCGGTAAGCTCATTTAGATGGGAGCAGTGGTGAGGAGGGCTTCTCGAGAAGATAATATGTGAGCACAGAGACAGATAGCCAAGAAGTGGTGAGCCCTGTAGAAATTCAGACATGAAATTATGGTAGCTTAAACTAAGAGTAGAGGTGGAGTATGTAGATTGATTTAAAATAATTTATCATTTTCAGCAGAACCAGAGCACTTTGGTTTTATGACTATTACTACAATAATGCTTGACATATATAATATACAAATCCGGATCACAAGTTACTTGAAAGCAAAGACTGTATCTTGTCTCTCTCTGTATTCCCAGTGCCAAGAATGGTGCCTGGCAAAGAGCAAGCACTTGGTACATGTATACTGACTCTTCAACTCCCTAAACGTTCCTGCCCTGCCTGTCTGCACAGATCTGTGAGACCTGCATGATGCCTCCTGTATAGGTCAAATCTATTCCGAACCTCTTGCATTCCTCCCCTCAATGTTCTAGGCAGGCTTATAAGACACCTTTATAATAATGAGCTTACACAGTCATTCTATTAATCACATACAATTATTCCCAATTAACTGTATGTGGAAAAATTACACCCTCAAATAATTATTATGTGTAACCGGCTGTTCGAAATCACTAAACAAGGTTTAAGTGGTCATCTAACCCATAAACTGGCCCAAAAAGCCACCAGTTGGCTAATTTCATGTGTAATGAACTGTGTCTATTATTTCACCACCTACAGCTAATTGTCTATAGATAGCTATACTTTAAGAATGAAAACTGCCCTTGGAAGTTTACCTAAGCTGGTTTCCAATATACTATATGTAACAGACCATTTATTTTAAGCAAGAAAAAAGAATCAGGTGAGAAACAATTATAGAGGGATGAAGATTATTTCCTCGAGTGCTAAGGTGTTTTTAATACATCAGTTTCCACCAAATTGATTTGCATATCTGCATATTAGTGTGGACCTAAAGTCTATGAAAAGCAGCAGGCACAGGTCATCTTTCAGCATTTCTACCAACATCCCTCATTCTGAAGATTTATGCAGATGATTATGTATAGGATTTCATAAAGTATAACCAACCTATTTACCAGGCCAGCTCTTATTAAATCACTATTCAAACCAACCAGCTGGGATTAAACAGTCTCATGGTAAAATAAAGCTGTTCTTTAGCAGATGTTTGACGAGCAAAGTCAAGAGGGATGTGGGACTCAAATCTTTGACTGTATTTAATATTTGATAAAATGTTCTTAGTACAAATTACAGGACACACACACAATTTAAAATGTTGATCAAACAACACACTAACTGCTAAGTATTCCTAAAGACAGTCTATGTTAATTACATACTCCATCATTGAGTCTGTGACTTTCGCATGACCCCTCACTGCTGACTTGAAGTTCAATGCCAAAAGAAGGTCATTTAAAAATGAATGGGTTTCAATATGTTCATCTTTCAAAGGGGATGCCTCATTTCACTTCTTGTATAATGGGAGAGAAAAAAATTCCACAATCCTAAAGTTGTTCAAATTAACATCTTAGAAGCTCTTTGTCAATAAACAGTGCCAGTGCAAAGTTATTGGTATTCATTTTAAACCAATAAAAAGAGCTAATCAATTAATTCACACAGTGTGGTTAAGTGGGGGTGGAAGTCAACAGATGGTTTGAGAAATCTGAGCTCCATCAGTACTGCTACTCGTTAACTTTATTATTTTGGGCAAAGAATTTAATCTCTTTAAGCCACATCTGTAAAATGAGAGCAATATTGACAAAATACCAGAGCATTTGTGATAACTGAGATAATAGTGTATATTTAAGTGTGTTATGAAATGTGATATCCTATAGAAATGTAAGATATGTAATGGTATAATAGAAATAACATTAACATAGAATGAGAAGATATGTGTTATGTGCTAACACTGCCACTTACTGGATATGTTCTTTTGATGAATGCGTAGATGAATAAATGCATAAATGAATAAATGAATTGCACCAACCGTTGTTCAGTGAGTCATATGATACTAGGCATTTTAACTCATTTCCTGTTTGGAAAAAAGAAATGCAGCTCGCTGCCAGCATTAATTTAATTTTAAACACGCTCTTTGAGGCTGAAGCAAATCTGACTGGTTTTCAATGTGAACATAAAACATAAAAGCTGTCCTTGGAGTTATTTCTAAACAGAACTCGTCTCTAATCCTAATGTAACAGGAATGTATATGATGATCAGTATCTAATAATTGTTTTGGTGTGGTAAATTTCAAAGTACAGAACAACACAGAGCAGAACATCGCATTCCGCACCAAAATATCACATTTCTTTCCGGATCATCTTGCCATCCTTGTCATTGTCTGAGCAGCCAACTTTGAAGCAACCATTTGGAATCTTTCCCTGATGTTGGTGGTGTGCTCTTGGAGAAATATCTTCCAGACAGGCGGAGACACGTGACATCATCATAGCACGGACGACCTCGAAGACGTTGCTGCCCTGGCTGGTGATGCTTTTCCAGCATGCTTTCTATCAACGTCAGTCTGAAGTTTACACGGCTGATCGAGTGCTCAGGATGGTCCTTCTTGAACAGGATGGTGGAGTTCAGCACTGTAATGTTTAGAAGGCGGTGAAAGAATTTCTTATATCAAAACTTGTGCCTTTTGCGCTCAGTTGGATAAGTGAGCATCTGATCAGCCGAGTCCACTGCTTCCATATTCTCGTCATAGTCTACACTGACACATGGCTTCTTAGTTTTCTTTCCATTTCTGCTGTCTACTTCAGTCACAGTATCATTGTGGAATGTTGACAACACTGTCACCTCCTTCCTGTCACACCATTTCAGTGCCCTAAGTTCACCAGAGAATCTGGCTACAGTGTCCCCTTTGCAATCCTTTTTTCCAGATCATTTGGCATCTGTTTTCTGTTCAAACGAGTTGTCCCAACTGCATCAGTCCTATTTTGATATAATCTCTGAAAAGCATGGGAGATGGATGGCAAATTTTGGGGGTGAGGTTAGGACTGTAATCCATGAGTTATCTCGCGGTAAATGCTGCAGCCGCAAGTGCCGCCAGTGAGTATTCTGGCAAGTGGGCAAGTGGGAAATGGGTTAAGAGGCACCGTTGACATAGAACTGAATCAGGAATTGTCTCTTTCCCACAGGGAGCTGACACTTTAACAAGGAAGACTAACAGAAAAACAGATGTTTTCTTATGCAGAAAGAGATAAATGGAACATGAACGTCGAATCCAGCTTCACTGACATCTTGATGTTAAGCATATCACTTGAACTTAACTGTACCGTAATCATCTAGACATAAGGAAATTTTTCAAATAAATAATTCCCACATGCTGCGTAAGTAAGGGTAATGGCAAACATTCAAAAAGAAAAGGATCTACAGGTTATTATCAGGTTTCCCAGGGTTAAATTAATAAATATATACAGGATCTTGCAGAGTCGTAAAAACCACTAATATTGCAGAACGAAAGAAAAAATAATTAACCAAAGCATATCTCACTATAGACTCATGAGCCAGTTGAGCATGGCTCCTCCAGTTAAATGTGAAGTCCTTCCAACATAAGCCTCAAATAAAACTTTTTTATAATCATTGTATTCCTTTCTTTTTGGACTCACTAATATTAATTACTTTTACTACATTTAGGTTATTAATCCAGACAACATATCACTTTACCTACTCACTGATAATTTCCCGTTTTAACACTTACTCATGTTTCTCCAGAATAAAAAAATAATTTTGTATAAAGTTATAGTCTTTGAAAATTATAATTAATTTAGAGAAAAAGAGAAGCCTGCTTTGTTCTAAATCCCAGATGATTTTTTTCAGGTAATTACAATCCAAAAAAGCAGAATTTGAATGCACTCAATTTTGGGGGAGAAAGTATGATTGTTAAGCCTATGAATGACAAGTTTAGATATATCATTTCTTCTGATTCTCACAGCATTATTATAAAAATGGTGAGAACAGAAATTCATCC
>NW_011889341.1:721498-730153 GCF_000151845.1 Pteropus vampyrus
GCGCACCCCCATTCACATAACTTCTATTACAATATATTGTATTAGTTATTAGTTATTGTTGTTAATCTCCTACTGTGCCTAACTTATAAATTAAACTTCATCATAGGTATGCATATAGAAAAATACACAGTATATATAGAGTTCAGTACTATTTACGGTTTCAGGAATTCACTGGGGGTCTCAGAACGCATTCCCCGCAGATAAGGAGGACCACTGTATTTATTATTCATAAAGTGAGCAAGCAATGTGCTTCCTCAGTCTTACTTGACTCTTGTTCCTTTTTGTTGTTTTTAAATTTTTCTTTGTCTCATATATCAAACATTTATATAGCACCTGTCATGAGCCAGGCACTATCGTGTGTTTTAACTGTATAAGCTCATTTAAACCCAATAACGAGTCCTTCAACTTGTGCAGTACTTTTTTACATAAGTTTTTTATGCCCAGTAAATATTCCCCCCATTTACACGGACATTTTACATGCGGTTTCCGTTTACACAGTCTTGTTTTACACGGTTCTTTCTTTTTCATTTCCATTATTGGCGATTATCCTTTCTAAAAAAGAACAGCTTAATTCAGCAACGTACAAAGAACTAATACTTACTGATACGCAATTGTTAATGATCTTCCCATTCACTGGATGGCAAATTAAAAAAGCATGAGTGACTACTGATGTTTCTCAGGATTGGTTTTACAAATGTTTTGCTGTAGAAGCTGAAAATTATATGAAGGAAAAATGCCTGCCTTTTAAGATACTTTTACTTTTAGATAATGCGCCTGGTCGTCCACACAATTTAGAACATCCAAATATAAATGTTGTTTATTTGCCGCCAAATACAATGTCCTTGATCTAACCTTTAGATCAAGGCGTTATTTCTACCTTTAAGACTATATTAAATGGAGTTTTAATGAAATTTTTAATAAACTTGAAGATAATGAATCACTTACAGTTACAGAAGCCTGAAATAAATACACAATTTTTAGCTGTATCAAGGATATTGTTTTAGCTTTGAGCGATATAAACCTGACAACTTTAATGCTTGCTGGAAAGCAATATGGCCAGAAGTGGTTGTGCCAGGGAATATGCTTCCAACAACGGAAGAGGGATTAACTGGCATTATTAATTTATTAAATATATTTCAAGAAGAAGGCTCTGACGATTTGAATGTAGATGATATAAATGAGTTACTGGTTGATCATGAATGAACTGATAAAGAATTAACTCACTTACTATCTGAAGCCCATCCTCACGATGAATATGCAGTGACCTTGAACCAGTTTCATTCACTGCAGAGAATATTTACAAAGTCTTCAATTGGCCACAAAACTGGAAACTGCAATTCTGAATATCAATTCAAACATTCAACAAGCCTTAAAATTTCGAAAAGATTTTTTTAAATGTTGCAGTGAATATTAAAGAATTTATGAAAGTTTAGCAAAAGATGCAGTTGAAAAAAGATCGCCCTAAAACATAGACATAAATAATGAAACTGAAGTAGTACTTCCAAATATTTTGAGCAATGATGGTAGTGACCTTGTGCCAGTTAAAAAGAGAAGGCTGATTGCTTTAGGTTACAGTACAGACACATACAGCAGATAAAATTTATTTTGGCTTTTCTGAATTTCCATTAGCATTTTTTGTGAAAATACGTAAAATATTTTTATGACTTATATTGGCCTATTTCTTTAGTATCTTTTTCTCATATTGGTGGACTCTTTTTACGCGGTTTTCTTTCACATAAAAAATAAAAGACACGTGGAATGGATAATCTGCGTAAATCGAGGAATAGATGTACTGTTACTATCCCTATCTTATAAGAACAAAACCGAAGCACACAAAAGTTAAGTGCCCTGCCCAAGGTCATAGAGCTAGTAAGTGGGGTTCAAACTCAGTCTGGTTCTATAGGTTGTATTTTAATCAACATGCATCTTATCTGGGAATCAAATATTAAGCTAGAAATGCAAAAGAGGAATATGAGTGTTGTTTATTGTGCTGGTCTCACGTGATTATAAAGTGATATTAGATTAATTAAGACTTTCCGAGATGAGTGCCACATATTTTACTCATCTCTGGAATTATAAGTGATTAATTTAAGAAAATCTGGGGTATTTGGGAAGTACAAACTGATTGAAAACTTCTAGCAATCTTTCCCTTCATATCGACTACTAATCAGAATTAACACCCTTAGCTAAATAGAGTTTATTTCTTCATTTCTCTAAATACGTGGTAATACTATTGATGTTGATGAAAATCCTATTCAGAAGGACACTGTACATCTCATAAGAAAAGAATTAAAATTTTATAAATCCAATTAAATAGAAATATCTTTATTTTTGCATAGTAATCTAAGACAAGCTTGATCTCAATCTTAGAAAATCCCCAAAATATTGTCTTCCATCCTCCACTTAACTCTTTATTACAAGAAGCTGTTTCTGTAAATCCACTTAGCTGATTTTTCCCAGGTTTAAATATCATTTAAAATTAATTTTATCATTTGTTTATTCCATTAGATTATATAGTACATCTTCCAAAATGTGACTGAAGACAAGCTGCTCAGCTTTTGAAGAGCATTAAGTATGATTGACTTTTTCTCCTCTTTTGTGCTCTTGTCTTCAAAACAAATGGAAATCTTAAAATCTCACTTTTGAACTGAGACTACTAGAATTTAGAGAGAAACAATATTGAGGAGTGTCATCTAAAGTATGTTCTGTAAGATGCTAACAAATTTTCTATAAAAACAAAACTTTTTCCAGGCCCTAAACTTTGGCAAAATTACACACTCTATGTCATCAAAATTTAAAAATTGGAGGCATCAAATGACACTAGCAAAAGAGTGAAAGACAACACAATATATGATAAGGCTCTAGTATCCAGGATATATAAAAATCTCTTACAACTCAACAAAAAGACAAATGACCCAATAAAACACATGGGCAAAGAGCTTGTATAAACTTTTATCCAAGGAAGACATACAAATGGCCAACAAGCACATGAAAAGATGCTCGACATCATTAATTAGTTCAGAAATACAAACTAAAACCACACTGAAATATCACTTCACACCCAGTAAGAGGACTATAACTTTAAAAAGTGAAAATAACAAATGATGGAAATGATGTCGATAAATTGGAACCCTCATATATTGCCAGTGAGAATGTAAAATGGTACAGCTGCTATGGGATACAGTTTGGTAGTTCCTCAAAAGTTAAATAGAATATAACCCAGCAATTCTACTCTTAGGTGTATATCCCAAGGAACTGAAAACAGTTGTTCAAATAATGTTCATACTAGCACTATTCACAATAGTCCCAAAGTGCAAACAATCGAAATGTCCATCAACTGATTAAATGATAAATAAAATGTGGTATATCTATACAATGGAATATTATTCAGCTATAAAATAAAGTACTGATGTATGCTACAACATAAATCAACCCATGAAAATATTATGCTAAGTGATAGGAGCCACACATAATATGTCACATGTTGCATGATGCCATTTATATAAAATATCCAGAATAGGTAAAACCATAGAAACAGAAAACAAATCACTGGTTGTCAGGGACTGGTGGGATGGATAAATGTCCTTTGGTTTTAGAGGTAAGAGCCATTTAGTGGACAGTTGTGCCCATAATTAAATAATTGAAAAATTCAGCATATTCTCTACTTTGAGTCACAGACCTAGGTAGAAGTGTGTATGGGGGGTGTGTAAAAACTGTGGCTTAGTTGCCCACTCGGAAGGCCACCATTCAAACAATGAGATAGTTTTGCAAGAAGAGACTAGTATTTCAGCAGAGAATGCTAATACTTTCAGAAGTATCCAAGAGGAACTTGATTCACTCTATAGAAACTGTGGATGAGGGTAGGCTTGAAGTAATATTAGAGTCTTGACAGCATAATGAAAGTATATGCATTTCCTTACAGGTTTACTAATGATTGGCTAGCTTGAATATTTGGTTGGGATAGAGCATTAATATGTGAGTATTCACGCTCTCCCCAAGCACATTTTGATTCTGCTAGCTCAGCACTTTCCCCTCCCCAACTCTGTAAGTATGGGTCTATTTTTGCCAAACTGACTCATGAGATTTTAGTGAAGCACTATCAAGGAGTAGAAAAAAATTAGAAAAGAACCTAAATGACCTAAATTAAGACCTGAAAAGGAGGAGAGAGCATGAACAGGAAAGCTGTCTGGTTATCAAAGAGAAAGTCTGCGTTTGGTGAATGAGAACCTATGAAGCAGTTTCTAAGAATGAGAGATGGGATGAAGAAGAAAGACAATTCTGAGAAATGTCATTATGGTGACTGCAGCCAACGCTTTATTGTATTTGTCAAGGTGATGAAAGTCAAACTGGAGTTCTTTTAAAATTTCTTTTGGCAACTATACATTTTCTATCAAGCAACTCCCTGCAGAGACTTGGCCACAGAGACCCTGGCTCATATTAAGAATTCTATATTGATTTTCTCTGGGTGATGAGATTTTGATGATGGGTTTTCTTCCCACATTTCTCACTTACTTAAAAAAAAATACTTTAGGACTTGGTTTCATAGTGTAGCGGTTAGCATGTCCGCTTTATATGCAGGAGGTCCTGGGTTCATGCCCCAGTGGAGCCACAGTCCATGGTCTTCAGCCATGCCACCCCGAACAAGCCCAATGTCTGATCTCAGAAGCTAAGCAGAGTAGGGGCTGGTTATTACTTGCATGAGAGACCACCTAGGAAGACCAGGTGCTATAGGCATAAATAATAAAAAAAATAAAATAAAGTATAAAAAATACTTTATAGTGATAATGCATTGTTTTTATATTTATAACTTTAATATTTTAGACCAACATTACTTTTCACTAGTTGAAATAGTAAACAAAATATATGAAAATATGGGAGCGGGGAAGCAGCAAAACGGCAAGTTAGTAAAGTAAAAGAAAGTTTTAAATATTTATTTAAAATGTAAAATTTTTCATACTCGCTGACCTTCCTAAATGTGTCTGCATCATTGCATAGTAACCCAATATATGAGTGGGATTTCAGAATAAGTCACTCCAAGATGTGTCTCTGTACTATGCAAATTGTTTTGAGCGAAGGGAAGTAGCTATAGGTGCAAGATAAATGTCTGCCCCTTCCATAATTACCTAGAAGAACTAGCCCATAATAAACAACAATCAGAGATAACCTCTTTTGATCTACCTATAGGACAGGACAAAGTTCTATTCCTTAAGCAAATGCTCTCCTTATCATCCTGCAATGACCCTTTGAAGTTTCCAAAGCCCCCTACCTCGTTCCTAGTTCAGGATGTCTAATATACCTATGTTCCTTTTCTGTCTCTAAACCTCTCTTGCATGTGGGGATCTCTGACTCTCTCATGTATGTGGGGTTCCCACACATACGCATGTATTAAATTTAGTTATTTTCTCTTGCTAGTCTGCCTCATGTCTATTTGATTATTAGACCAGCCAGAACAACCATGAGGGTAGAGAAAAGTATGTTCTTTCTCCACACATGCATTATATTTGTAAACAAATATATATTTAACATATATATGTTAAATTAGTATGCACATGTACTTAAGTATGTATATCTAATAACAAACGTCATTTGTGTTACTTAAAGAAAACATTGATTTAAAAAAAGCATAGAGGAATTTTTTTAAATCACAATTTCCCTTTGACTCATTTAAATCTAGCTTATGATTCTACACTAAAAATGCTATTGTCAAAGTTACCGATGACATCCATGTCACTAAATCTATAAAAATGTTTCTATTTTCCCTATACAAAATCCTTAGTAGTGTTCTATGAAGTTGCACTGTCCTTTCTGGAGCAATATTCCTCTTCTAGAAGTCCTTTTTCACTCTCCATTAATCCATGAATAGAATTTTATTCTATATCAAAAATGATTTACAAATGTTCTCATATAGGCTGACTATACAGGTTTAAATCTTCTCATTTCTTTGGATGGGGTCAATTTTTCTGTCTGGCCTTCCTTATTCTTCCTTCTTGTATTGTGGGAAAATACACATAACATAAACTTTACCCTCTTTACATCTAAAGTGTTATAATTCAGTGGTATTTATAACAGTCTGAAGTTGATCACTACGTTTATCCTACCTAGCTGGCTTCAGGTAAACACAGGGGAATGAGCAGGCAAATAATTGCCCTTGTGCCCTGATTCTCCTTGTGCCTCTATCACAGTGAAAGAAAGTAATGGCCACAGGTTCAAACATGAGCACCAGGCTGGCTCTTTGAAGAGTCAGCCTAATAAGAAATATAAAATATGTTTATGCGTGTCTAACAAGCTTCTTCTTGTGAGGAAAAGTGACCTCAAGAGGCAGAACTATACCTGCATCTTATCAGGAAAATCTGTGAAAGACTTCCAAATGGACCAAAGAGGCATATTCAGGAAAAGTAGGTATTATTTAATTCTGATTCTATGAGGTTTGCCTCTCTCACCATCTTTTGAGTTATTTAGAACTCTGTATGTTGTAGATAACTGATAAAAAGGTAAATAAGTCCTGTCTGAAGACTTCATTCTTTCTGGTGGAGAATCAATTCACTTCTCTCCCCATCCAGAAGATAAAATCAGTCTTGCATCTATTTGTAAATTCCATGTCAGCATTCCTGATTGATCTATGTAAGTGTGATATTTAGAATTCTCATTGAGCCAGCTGTAGCATCTTACTGGTTCTTTTGCTAGTTAATCAATCAGTCAATTAATTAATTAATTAATTAATTAATTTAAAACTTTGAAACATTTTCTTTTAACATTTGTGTGAGAGTCATGATTTTACCTTTTACTTTTCAATATCCTTTACTGGTTTAAAGGTCCTGCTTTGATATCCCCAACTGATTGTGTTGCTGAAGAAGCATATCTTATTGATAGCTTAAACCCTGTCATGTATTTTCTTGGCTCCCAGAGGTAAATCCCAAGTGTCAATGTAACTTTGCTGACTCCTTGTTTTTTTAGTCTTTTTTTCCTCACCTCTCCAATGGTTTAACATTTTATTTTTGTTTCTTTTATAGCTGATTAGTTATTCTCCATTGGTGGCAGCAATGACTGGGAATGTGGTTTTATGGTCTGACCATTTGCTAATCTCTATAAATGGATTAATGGATTATAAAGTTCTTGTCTCTGGTGGGTAAAAAACAAAGAATATGGCTTTTCAGATACATTGATCAGTAGAACAGAATAGAGAGCCCAGGAATAAATCCATGCCTATACACTTACTTCATATATGATAAAGGAGGCAAGAACATACAATGGGATAGACAGTCTCTTCAATAAATGGTGTTGGGAAAATTGGACAGATACATGCAAAATGTGATATTAGATCACTTTCTCACACAATATATAAGAATAGACTCAAAGTGGATTAAAGACTTAAATGTAAGACCCGAAACCATAAAACTTCTAAAAAAAATAGGCATTATCTCTCTGATATTGCTACTAGTAATTTATTTTCAGACACTTCTTCTTGGGCAAGGGAAACAAAAGAAAAAATAAATAAATTGGATTACATCAAACTAAAAAGTTTTTGCACAGCAAAGGAAATCATCAACAAAATGAAAAGACAACCAACTGAATGAGAGAAGATATCCACTTATGATACATCTGATAAGAGGTTAATATCCAAAATATATAAAGAACTCATACTACTCAACAACTACAAAAACCAAACAATCCAATTAAAAAATGAGCAGAAGAACTGAATGGATATTTCTCCAAAGAGGACATACAGATGGCCAATAGACATATGAAAAGATGCTCAGGGTCACTAATCATCAGAGAAATGCAAATTAAAACCACAATGAGATATCACCTCACACCTGTTAGAATGGCTATTGTCAATAAATCAAAGAAGAAATGTTGGCGAAGATGTGGAGAAAAGGGAACCCTCATTCACTGTTGGTGGGATTTCAAATTGGTACAGCCACTATGGCAAACAGTCTGGAGGTTCCTCAAAATATTAAAAATGGATATACCTTTTGATCCAGCAATTGCACTTCTGAGTATTTACCCAAAGAAAACCAAAACAATAATTCGTAAAGATCTATGCACCCCTTCGTTCATGGCAGCACAATTTACAATAGCCAAGATGTGAAAGCAACCCAAATGCCCATCAACAGACAACTGGATAAAGAAGTTATGGTTCATATATATAATGGAATATTACTCAACCATTAAAAAAATAAAATCCTACCATTTTCAATGACATAGATGGACCTAGAGATTATTCTGAGTGAAATAAGTCAGACAGAGAAAGATAAATACCAAATGATTTCACTTATATGCAGAATCTAAAGAACAGAAGGGACAAATTAATCAAAAACAGACACAAGTATAGAGGACAATCTAGTGACAGCGTGGGGAATTTGAGGGACTGGAAGAATGGGGTGAAGGATTAAAGAAGTACAAATTAGTAGTTGATAGAGGGTCATGGGGATGGGGAACATAGCATAGGGAATGCAGACAGCAGTAAGGTGATGGCTAGGTGGAAAGCCAGAGGGAAGATAGAGTAATCAGGGGGATTGTTTCATAAACTATAAAACTGTCTAACCAATATACTGTATACTTGAAACTAATAATAAAATATAAAGAAATTATCAAAGTGATGACAAGAAAAAAAAGAACATGGATTGTTAGCTTTTGTTTGTCTATTATCCATTC